>NW_028135444.1:0-181369 GCF_964662115.1 Mustela nivalis | reverse complement strand
TGTACTTTTGGTTTAAACAGCCAACTGTCTCTTAAAAAGGACTTTTGTGTAAAGTCCTTTAAAGAAAAAGTCCTTTAAAAAAATTTTTTTTATCTTTTATTTTTTAATCCCATATGTTTACTCTGATCGTGGAACTTTTTTCATTTTTACCTTCTCTGCTGATTAAAATATTCTCTCCAAAATGTCAGTTATTTCCAGGTACTTGCACTGTAGACAATCTTTACATATTTTTTTTAAAATCCATTCACGATTCTTAGTGTAAATCCCGGGGATCTGAAAGACTACCATTTGCTATTCATCGAACAGTTACTATCTACACTAAGTGACAGGGTTGTAGAGAACGTGAGCTCACAAGAGATGTAAGCTTTTTTCCACTTTCAGCTACCATGTTCATTTCTATGTTACTCAGAGGAGCCTTCTTTGTAGAAACATATTATCCAATCTTTTATGAAGCTGAATTTAAATTCTGTCCCTTCATTCCCCACAACGCTTAAAAAGCCAAGCAAATTTTGTTCCATTTTTTAAGAGCCCATAGATGGCATTTTTTTAGTGTTGCGTTTTTGAGTTTTCAACACTCTTTATGTTACTTCTACTTCACAAATAAACAATTGCTAATGACAATGTGAACTTCCTACAAATGTGCAATCAAAATCCCTAGGTACACATTACCGAAGTTCTTTGTTCCCTTTAAACATTATTTCTCTCTTGATATGCTTCTTGTTTTGTATTATATTGCATTATAAAGTTTTTTTTTAACAGACTGCATTTTTTAGAGTAGTTTGGGGATCAAAGTAAAATTCCCTTTCCCCACATACACACAGCCTTCCCCATTATCAACATCCTGTACCACGGTGATAATATTTCACGCTCACTGACCCTACACTGACACATCATTCTCACCCCAAAGTCCACAGTTTACATTAGAGTTCACTCTTGGTGGGGCACCAGGGTGGCTCAGTGGGTTAAGGCTTCTGCCTTCGGCTCAGGTCATAATCTCACGGTCCTGGGATCGAGCCCCAGACCAGACTCTCTGCTTGGCAGGGAGCCTGCTTTCCCCCAACCCCTGCTTTCCCCGCCTGCCTCTCTGCCTGCTTTGATGCCTGTCAAATAAATAAATAAAATCTTAAAAAAACCTTTTCTCATAGAGTTCACTCTTGGTATAGTATCTTATGCATTTTGACAAATGTGTAGTGATATATATCTAAAATATCATACATATCATACAGAAAATTTTCACTGGCCTAAAAATCCTCTGTGCTCTGACTGTTTATCCTCCTCCTCTTAACTGCTACAAACCTCTGACCTTTATGCCATTTGCATAGTTCTGCCTTTTCTAGAAGGTCATATAGTTGGAACCTTGCAACATGAAGCTTTTTCAAATTGACTTCTTTCTCTTATTATGACGGATTTTAAGTTTGTTCCTTGTCTTTTCATTGCTTGATAGTCATTTCTCTTTATTGCTGAATCATATCCCATTGTTTCAATGGACCACAGTTTATCTATCCATTCTCCTCCTGAAGGACATCTTGGTTACTTCCAACTCTTGGCACATATGGGTAAAGCTGTTACAAACACAGGTTTACATGCAGGATTCTGTGTACACAAAGTTGTCGCTCTTTTGGGTGAACCAAGGAGCACGATTGCTGGATCATATGGTAAGAATATGTTTAGTTTTGTAAGAAACTGCCCAACTGTCTTCCAAAGTGGTAGCACCATTTTGGTGTTCTCACCAGAATGAATGAGAGTTTCTCTTGTGCCTCATCGTCAAAAGCATTTTATGTTGTCAGTATTTTGGATTTTAGCCATTCTAATAGATGTGTAGTGATATATCATTGTCTTATTTATTTATTTATTTTTTTAAAAGATTTTATTTATTTATTTGACAGAGAGAAATCACAAGAAGACAGAGAGGCAGTCAGAGAGAGAGAGAAAGGGAAGCAGGCTCCTGCTGAGCAGAGAGCCCAACGTGGAACTTGATCCCAGGACCCTGAGATCATGACCTGATCCAAAGTCAGTGGCTTAACCCACTGAGCTGCCAGGCGCCCCTCATGTTCTTTTAATTTACAATTCCTTAATTAGACATGCTGTGATCATCACAGCATCTGTTCATATCATTATTGCCATCTCAATATCTTCTTAAGTGAGGTGTCTGTTCCAGTCCTTGCCAATTTTTCAATCAGGTCATTCATTTTCTTGTGTTTGAGTTAATAAATGAATAAATAATAATAATAAATAATAAATAAATAATGAATGAATGAATTTATTATATATATTATATATGTTATCTATAATATATATAATAAATATTATTATATATTAAATAATTTATTAAAAATAAATTTACTAATGAGGCCAAGAATTCAGAATCACAAATACTTCAGAACTAATAATAACTGCCATCACTTGTTGTTATTGTATAAGATAAATCCTACGATCAAGTTTCAATTTTAAATTCTTACAATTTTAAATTCTTAAAACCTTATGAAGAAGCATCATTTGGAGGGAGCAGTTTTCGTAATTTATCATCCATCAGCCTTTTTTAAAGATTTTATTTATTTATTGGACACAGAGAGAGAGAGAGAGAGGGAGATTACAGGTAAGCAGAGAGGCAGGCAAGCAGGGAGGGAAGCAGGCTTCCTTTTGAGCAGAGCCGGATGTGGGGCTGGATCCCAGGACCCAGAGACCATGACTTGAGATGAAGGCAGAGGCTTAACCCACCACCCACGTGATGAGAGAGCCCCTCAGGTGCCCCTCATCCATCAGCCTTAATGGTTTGGAGGAAAATGTGTGGATGAATAATGTCTTAAGGAGCTAATCTCTCTAAAGGATTTTCAATCTTTACCCCTCCAAGGTTTTGCACAGTTCTGATAGCCTCTAAACATCCAGCTGATTTCTACAGTGACAGGCCTGTTAAAAACTGTCCGCAAACCAGGAATAGAGCTTGAAACATACCAGTCAAGAACAACTTTGAGTCTTTTAAGGAATTTATCATCATTTCTTTGTTATGATTCCAGGTTCCTGGGATTGTGTCCCACAGTGGGCTGTCTGCTCAGCAGGGAGCCTGCTTCCATTACTCTCTCTCTGCCTGCCCCTCTGCCTTCCTGTGATCTCTGTCAAGTAAATAAATAAACTTTAAAAAAACCATATTTTATACCAGTTATTCATGTTTATTAACTCAGATATCACAATACAAATAATTCCAGCAGTTGATCTTTATTAATACCTTCAGCAAGATCAAAAAATTAAGTCATATTTTCTCCAAAAATTTTATATCATCTGATAGGTCAGATATATAAAAAATTACATTTAAAGTCTTAAAAATATCAGCAAATATTTTCATTTAAATGCAAATTTCAAGAAAATCTACTTTTACAAACACGACTTTTTAATCCTATATATTTTTTAAATTTGTCAATATCTGATAAATTCTTTAGCGAGACTATAAATGTTAGATCGAAAAAAATGATTAATAGATGTAGGTTCAAATTATTATGTTCCATTAAAAATGATTTAGTCTTTGATGAACATCTGTTTGGTAATGTGTTGTATCCAAATATAGTAAATTAATGACATATATAAAATTATAGGGAAATGACACCTTCTGTTCCATTATGAGTAGAGCTTTTAAAATGCTATTTGTCACAACCTGTCATCTTGTCATTATGTAGCATTATGTAGCATTTAAAATATATATACTCTTCACTTTGAAGTCTTTTAGAAATCTAAAATATGACTTTCTATGGATTGTGTTTCCATATTCCTTTATTGCCACTTTGAAAAAATCCACATGCTTTGATTCAAAGGTAATAAATTCCTCTTATTTGGAAAAATGATATTTATTTTTGTTTTCTCACACTTAGTAGGTGGTTTCATTTTAGCACACTTCAGAGTTATAATTTCATGCTTATTAAAAATATTTATTATGATCTACATAGATGAATGAAACTTTTATTTTGTTAAATTATTTGCCAAAATATCTGTTATTTTAAAAAATGTATTTCTTTTGAAGGGTTATTTTAGAGCATTCAGAGAGGATCTAGGAGTGTGGTATTATGCAATTTTTAAGTAGGTTTGAAATGGTTATTCATATGATTGTTTCTTTAAGGCTTTTGCTTATTTTGGGTTTTTTTCTCTTATTTTGTTCATTATATGCTATAAAATATTTTGAAAGTAAATTTAAGGTATGTTTTACATAGTTTATTTTTTGGAAAAAATATTGAAATGACTTATGAAATTCAGTATACTCTCAACATTAATTTATTCTGAAATTTACCAATTGTCTACTGTCTATTTTATGGCAGATATTACTTCAGACTACACTGGTAAATGAAATACTTGGATTTGTAGAACGTTTATTTTAATGGGTGAGACAATTAAAAGCTATAAACCTGAATAAAAATTGCATAGTGCATTCAAAAATGATGAGTGCAATGGGGAAAAAGAAAAATTAGATCAGGGTGAGAAAAATCAAGGTTGCTAGGCAGGGGATGGGGAGGTAATTTTAATAGGAAGATCAGGTTAGTTACAATGAAGCTGACAATTGAACAAACGTATGGAAAGGTGATGAATTTGCCCAGAACTATCAGCAATAAGGTCACTCCAGACAAAGGAATTGGCTATCTTGAAGGCCATTAGGTTGGATCATGCCTGGCATATCTGAGGAATAGCAAGGAGGCCACTGTGAGGGACTGAAGAGTAGCAGGGAAAGAGGTCACAGAGGTTAAATGAGTGGCTAGATCATGTAAAAGCTTAGAAGTCATTGTAAAACTGTGGCTTTATATTTGAAAACTTACTGTGTGATAGGATTTCTACTAATAACTGAGAGTTCAAATGTCCATAAAATTTCAAGGATTCTTATTCTAGGAAGACAGAATAAAGAAAAAGAGTTCATATTTTCACATGGTGTAACAAATGCTTGGAGATCCAAGTGTAGGAAGCTATGGGAGCACAGAAGAAGGCACTAAAATCACACCAATATATTTGATGACTGTGACTTTATGTAAATTTGTATTTTCTAGATTTTTTTAATAGTCATGGAATCACACAGTATATTCTATTCATTGCCTGGCTTTTCTTTTCTCAGCACCATTACTTTGAGAATCTCCAATTGTAAATAGTTCATTTTGATGTTGAATAGTAATCTCTTTAATGAATAGATCATAATTTGTCTTTGCTCTATTGATGGACATTGATGAACATTTCTACTGTTTTCAATTCTTGAAAATAAAGCTGCTATGAAATTCATATACAAGTCCTTGTACGAACATAGCGTTTGTTTCTCTTGGTTAAATGTGTAGAAGTAAAATGGCTATTGGTGTAACTGCAACGTATTTTGCATTTAAAAAAATTTTCAAACTATTTTCCAAAGTGGTGGTATCATGAAATATGCCAACAACAGTTTAGATTTTTTGTTGCTTCTCAATCTAGCTCAGACGAAGTACAATTAGCCTTTATAATTTTAGCCATTCTAATAGATATGTAAGCATGTCTCATTATGATTTTAATTTGTATTTCTTTAATGTCTAAATGTTGAGAAATTTGTCATGTGCTTATAAGCCATCCATATCCTTTTGGTGACATGTCTCTTCAATAATTTTCTTCACATGTAAAATTGGATACTCTGTTTGGTTTTAGTAAGGTTTTTAATTTTTATTCATTTTTTAATCATCAGAGTTGATGTCCATTATCAGATATATAATTTGCAAATCCCTTCTGCATCTTTACGGTTTCTCAATGGAGCTTTGATAGCTGTGTCTTTCAAGAAATATGCTACTTCTTTCTTGGTACACGGAGGTATGACTAGAACATTATCAATGTTGACCTTTGCAAAGAAATCATGGCTTAAGATATATGTAGTCTGCGGTTGTTGGGAGTGTTCTGTAATATCAAGCATATCTAGTTAGTTGATAATTTTGTTCATGTCTTACATATCTTACCAATTTGATGACCATTTGTCTATATAATCTCAAAATAAAGGTGTTGAAACTTTTTTCCAATTCTCTTCTAAGATAGAAGTTATGATTTTTGTTCTTAGTTTTTCCCTATATATCCCCAAATCTGTTATTAAGTATTAAAAGTCAAGAATTATTATACTCCCTGATAAATTCATCCTTATACTCTTCTGTAATTTTGACTTGATCTTTATGTCTGATAATGAAATTTGCTTTAAAATCACTTTTCATTATCTTGATATAACCACCAAAGGTATAGTGTGATTAGTGTTAATATAGCATATTTTTTCTTTTACTTTATAAAGCACTTCTATATTTAATCCTGAAAAAAAAAAAACAGCTTTTTAGCTCTGGAAGCATCTTTCTAAATTATCTTTTTTTTTTTTTAAATGAAGCAGTAGCAATTTTTGTTAAGGGACCTAAACTGAAAGTAGGTTTATTTATTAATTTATTTAGTAAAAGATTTTATTTTGTTTATTGACAGCAAGAGAGAGAGAGAGAGGAAGCACACAAGCGGGAGGAATAAGGTGCAAAGGGAAAGGAAGAAGCAAGCTCCTCGGGTTGCAAGTAGTCCCATGCAGGGCTGGATCACTGTACACTGGAATCATGACCTCAGCCAAAGGCAAATATCTGCTTAAACAACTGAGTCATCCAGGCACCCCTAGAAAATTAAAAAAAAAAAAAAGACCTTTTAAAATCATTTTTTTTCTTTTTTTTAATATTTTATTTATTTGACAGACAGAGAGACAAGAAGAGGAACTATAAGCAGGACAGAGGGACAAAGAGAAGCAGGTTTCCCACTGAGCAGATAGACAGATGTGGGGCTCCATCCCAGGACCCTGGGATCATGGACTGAAAAGAAGGGACACTTATGGAAGAAGCCACCCAGACAACTCTTTTCTTTGTTTTTAATATATGGCAACTGATGCTTCCCAGCCATGAGAAGCATATTACCCATTGATTAAATCTTTGATAACAACCTATTTAAAGAGGTGTGTAAATATATACTTACTCAGATTTATACACTTTGTGTTTTCTTCATAGTTTGGGGCTGGACCCCATGGTCACAACACTGCTTCCAGTCTTTGCCTTCCCATCTGTTGATACCAGGCATTTGGTCAGCAAAGCAAATTAGTATCATAATTAATAAGCCCTTGGCACCATATCTCTGGAGCAGGAGTTGCTCCTAGCCAAGGCCCAGAGCAGTTGACCTCCCCTCGCTAGTGCTATAGCCCCAAGGACTAGGTCCCTGCTACCAGAACTCAGTCTTACATGTTATGCTAAGTAGACAAAACCAAAACAGTAAAGCTCCAACAGCTTTCACTGGCATGCCTCAGCTCCCACTCCCTCGACGTCCAGGCAGTACCAGATGCCAGGGAGGGGTCTTGGTCCAACATATGGGAGGGAAGGAAGTAGCCACGAGCAAGTACCTGCCTCTCTGTGCCTTTCTTTCATGAGCAGGTTGTAAGGAGGAGGAAGAGGAAGGGGAAGAGAGGTGAACTTCAAGGGGTGAAGGCCTCAGGTAGGCAGCTGGCTCCTGCCAGTAGGAAAGGGACAAAGGAGAAGGCAGTGAGTCTTTCAGGGAGGGTGGGGGTTAAGGGTTACAGCTTATGACGGAATCTGGACAGGAGTAATAGGGATACTAGTCATTTGAGTCCACCATTGGCAAGCTGCGCTGGGTGTCAGGCCAGATAGGCCTCCCTGGGCAACGGCACATGAGAGAAGGTGGAATTCTTCTCTGAGGAGCAGGTGGAGCTTTGGGTGGTGGGAAAGCATAGACAGTATTGTTCCAGGGCCAAGGACAGGTCCGGGTACTCCTGGTTGGAGGTCAAGGCCACAGTATGATCCAGGTCTTCTACCAGCAGCTTGAAGGTACCACATGCCAGCCACCCCTCATTATTGTGTATAACTCTCTGGTGCACTCATTGGCTTATCCATCAAATGACTCCTTCAGCAGCTTGAAAACCACCTCCACAGGCACTCCAGTTTATGGAAGGCTTCCAGAGTAAAGATTTTGCACAGGATCACCCCAAAAGACCAGAAATCACTCTGGTGGATGTAGATCTGGCCAAACATGGCCTTAGGGATCATCCACTTCACAGGCAGTCCACTGTTGGTAGTCTTTTTATAGTAACTGATGTGGTGATATCTCTGTCAAGGCTGAAGTCTGAGATCTTCATCATGTTGTCCTTTGTCACCAGCACTTCCCTGGTGGCCAGGTCTTGGTGTACGCACTTCTTGGAGGCAAGGTACTCCATGCCTCAGGCTACCTGGTAGGCACAGGATGCCAGGTCCTTGGAGGAGAGTTGCTCTGCTGCATTGTGGCTGATATTGTAACATACTCCAGGTCAGGAGGCCTCTGGGCCTGCAGGTACTCCTGTATGTTGTCTTTGGAGGCATATTCCGTGAGAGTGTACGAAGGACCATCCTGTGTGAAGGATCCAGCATGTTGATGGTGTCCTTGTGCTGTCCAATCATCTTCATCATCTCCATTTCTGAGATTAGGTTTGACAGGTCTTTCTCTGTTGCATCTGACTTCAACATCTTCAAAGACACTTTAGTCAAATGGTTGGATTTGTGTTAGTCCAGCCCAATGGCCTCCTCCAACACCACCTGCCCAAAGTAGGCCTGTCTTAGGGGTCTGCCTAAACTGCCTAAAATCGGCCTGTCTCAAGGCAGTTATGAACTCTAGATTATCCTCAAAAACATTAAAACACAAGCTAAAAATTCTCTTCACTAGATCTCTGTCGCAGGACTAATTTTCTTCTCTTTCATCATTTATCTTTTTCCTGATTCTTATTTTCAGTATAGTTTATTTTGCTTCCAAGTGTTTCCCCTGGTTTCTGTATGCTGTTTCAGAGGGAAGAATTATCCTGTCATAATATTATTTCTTGAGCATTCATTACATCTCTCAGTGAAAATGGGTTTTTTTATGGTATTGATTCATTTGAGTTTTCTCAAAATGGGAAGAATTTTCAAAATGGTGTTTTCCTCAAGGTTCAGAGTATGTCTTAGCCTCATCTTTACTCTTTTTGAATTCACTTTTCAAATTCTTGTCCCTCTTTTTATCTTTTTAAATTTAAATGTTTTATTTTTACTATTCTTTTATTTGAGTATAGTTGATATTCAGTGTTACATTGGTTTCAGGTTTTCAATATCTCCATACATTATTCTATGATCACTACAAATATAGCCACCATCTGTCACCATATAACACTAATATAATATCATTGACTATATTCTCTACACTGTCCCATATCTCTTTTTAAATTCTCTGATATTTATGTTTTCTGTTATTCCAATGTTCGACCATCATTTTACTTGGATACTTTAATAAAATATGCCTGATTACACACTCTTTGCTGAAAACCATAGTATTGGATTTATAGTAGTCTTCTTCTTCTTCTTCTTTTTAAATTAACATATAATGTATTATTAGCCCCAGAGGTACAGGTCTGTGAATCGCCAGGTTTACACACTTCACAGCACTCACCAAGCACATACCCTCCCCAATGTTCATAACCCCACCACCCTCTCCCTACCCTCCCCAACCCCCTGGCAACTCTCAGTTTGTTTTGTGAGATTAAGAGTCTCTTATGGTTTGTCTCCCTCTTGATCCCATCTTGTTTCATTTACTCTTTTCCTGTCCCCCAAACCCCCCACATTGCACCTCCATTTCCTCATATCAGGGAAATCATATGATAGTGTCTTACTCTGGTTGACTTATTTTGCTAAGCATAATACCCTCTAGTTCCATCCATTCCATCGCAAATGGCAAGATTTCATTTCTTTTGATGGCTGCATAGTATTCCATCACACACACACACACTCACACACACACACACACATATATATATATATCATTCATTTGTTGATGGACATCAAGGTTCTTTCCATAGTTTGGCTATTGTGGATATTGCTGCTATAAACATTTGGTGCCCGTGCCCCTTTGGATCATATAGTAGTCTTCTTTACCTCTATCAGAACCCCAAGAAGCTTTATTCATTTATTTACTCACATAAACAAATGATCCAACACAACGTTTTTTGATGTTCAAATGTAGTATAATGTCTTACCGCTTAACATTATGCATACTGCTCTCTTTCGCTGTTTTACTAAATACACATCATCACTATGCCATTTAATCAGAAAGAACATTTGAACTCAGAATTCTCTCCATATCAGGGAATGAAGACTCCACCCTTCTGTTTGTGCAGGTAAAATAAATGTTGATATTGTCTGTCCTGCACATACCCCATCCTGTTCACCAGAATATTCACCATCAAAATAGATGCAAAATAAAAACCATACCTCACCACTTCTATTACCACCCAGCATGCTAAAAACACCATCATATGTTCCTGAATTATTGACTTGATTGATAACCCCACTTCCACACATACTGCACTCCTTTCTCCCTGCAAATTTATTTTGGTACAGAAACTTAACCTTTTTTACCCATTTGTCAGGTCAAAAGTAGGTAGAGAGGCAGGCAGAGAGAGGGGTGGGGGAGTAGGCTCCCCGCTGAGCAGAGAGCCCAATGTGGGGCTCCATCCCAGGACCCTGAATTCATGACCTGAGCCGAAGGCAGAGGCCTAAACCACTGAGCCACCCAGGAGCCACCATATCTCGTAATTTTTAATCAACATGGATTGGCTGCATCAAATAGTTCCTTCTTCTTCAAATATAAATATATAAATATATTGATCAAGTCACTCGCATGTCTTAGGAGAATGTCATACCTTTAGTAGCAAACTTGAAATCTTGGCCATTGGTTTTGATTTTTGTTTTGCTTTGATTTGGTTCGGTTTTGATATTTTAAAAATCCCTCCAGCCCTTGGCTATGTCTGAGCTGAGTGCTTTCTGCTGTTTCTGCAACAAAACTGTCAGGGTAGCGAAAACTCTCATTGTTTTCTGTGGCGCCCCCTTCTGAACACTTTGTTAATAAAAAGCTTTTTTTTTTTTTTTTGGCTATGGTAAATGTGGAACAACAATGAGGTATTTCAAAGGGTTGAACCACAGATTAATTTCTCTAAGGGTAGGGTGAGGGGTACTCAAAAAGGAACTTGACAAGGCTTTTAAAGATACCGACAATCATTATAACATAACGTGACTGATTGTTTCCATGCTCTTAACTGGGCAAACACTTGTCGGGTTCCAAGAAATACTAACATAGTTGAGATGTTTCTAGCGGCCTTCTAGCACAGGGTCTCATGAGGTAGGGATTCTATCCACTGGATGTGCAAGGCATGAGGACTGTTAGTGATTCTATTTTTTCCTCTGCAGAATGGGTCTTTCTACATTCCAGGTCCTTTCTACCCCAATACATAATGCGGTGATTCTCTCAGTGATTTGTACTTTTGGTTTAAACAGCCAACTGTCTCTTAAAAAGTACTTTTGTTTAAATTCTTTTTTAAAAAAAGTCCTTTCACAAAATTTTTTTTTAATTTTTATTTTTTAATCCCATATGTTTACTCTGATCCTGGAACTTTGTCATTTTGTCCTCCTCTGCTGATTAAAATATTCTTCATCATCAGCACCTACTGCTCTCCTCTCCTGGTGGTCTCTCCGGAAGGGGTCTTCTCTAGCTCTTCTAGCAGAGGATGGGCACTTCCCCTCTACCCCTGTTGCTGGACCAACCTTACCTATCCTGCAGGGTCAGGTCGGCCTGGCCTTTTATCTGTTGTTCTCTTCTGAGTGGTTAGATTTCATAGATACCATGCTTTGCTTTTGTCAGGATTTACCCTGGACTATCAAAACTCGTTTCTTGTGCCAGTGAAGCCTAAAAACAGTCCTGATGAGAGAACCAGGAACTCGAACAGATCATATTTATCCAAATGTTCTGTCCAAAATGAAAAATATATTTCTGAGGAGCCTCAGGATCTCTGAGAAGGGAAGTTTCACCAACTCTGTCACGTAGGGGCATCAATTCTGATTCTGTGTCAATTTTCCTGCTTTCCCAGCTAGTAATTCTCTACCTCAGAAAGCCCACTCTCAACCGTTTCCTCTCTCAAAGGCAGTTGCTCTTAGAGTCTGCACATGGCACTTGGGGCCTGCTGGTCGTTGGCTACTGCCCTCTGTACCTTGGGTCTAACAGCTGCGGGGCATCAAGATGAGAACGTCTCTTGTTTTAAGACTATATAGTTTGGGGCACATGGTAAGCAATAATCACTTTTTTAGTTGATCCAAGTGTTCGACCTTTCTTATTTATTCAAGTACCACAATACTTGTCTAAGATTTGTCCTCCCCCCCATTTTAATATCTCTTATGTGGCAATTACCTTGCACTTGATGACATATCCTACTTTAACTGACTGCATTTCTCTCTTAGTCGATCATAAACTATAGTGCATCTTACCCTTGATGAAAGCTAGGATGCAATTAAATACTCTATTATGGTTACAATTCCGATATTTAAAATCCTCCGTTAGCTCCCTGTGCCCCCACAGTGTAGTACCTCACCTCCTCGGCATAGTATACAAACCATCTCACCCCCAGGGTTAATCCCGGGGCTCAGCCTCCATCCCCAGGTGATGCTGCCAGATCAGCTGTCAGTTGTCATGAACTTGCTGTAGTTTCAGGAATGCACTTTGCTGCCTCCTGGCACTTTGAAACTTGACACACTCATCCTCATTCTTCGCTTTGCCCTTGTCTATCACCTCCCCTGAAAATCTGTTCCTAAGTGGCTTTACCCAGCTCCAACCTACCCTTGGCAATCTTTTATCTCCCTGTGGTAAAACCTGTCACACTGCACCATGGACATGCCCGTTGCTCCCCTGAGAAGAGAAAAGGGAGAGTGAGGGCCCCCCAGCATTTTCAGCTCTAGTGCAGGGCCCCATGCCTGGCTTGTAGGAAATGCCCGATCATGAAGACAAACGGAGATCATCCTCTGGCTAAAACCAGCTCTTATTTTTCTACAGCAGGATCTGGATCAATTAAGAGCAGCGAGTTATTATTGCTGTTTTTCTAGGGATTTTATAGCCATATATTTCCCAGGTTTTGACTTTTTTTATAGCACTTTAATTCAGGCTTCAACCACTTCCAAGTCAGATCAGGTGAAATCATTTTCCTTCCCATAGCCTCGGTGTATTTCACACCTAGTAATTTTTATTTAAAGACATTATTTACCCATTTGACAGATCACAAGTAGGTAGAGAGGCAGGCAGAGGGGGGGGGAGCAGGCTCCCCGATGAGTAGAGAGCCCGATGTGGGGCTCCATCCCAGGACCCTGAAATCATGACCTGAGCCGAAGGCAGAGGCCTAAACCACTGAACCACCCAGGAGCACCCATATCTCGTAATTTTTAAGCAGTGTGGATTGGCTGCATCAAATAGATCCTTCTTCTTTAAATATAAATATATAAATATATTGATGAAGTCACTCGCATGTCTTAGGATAATGTCATACCTTTAGTAGCAAACTTGAAATCTTGGACATTGGTTTTGATTTTTGTTTTGGTTTGATTTCGTTCGGTATTTGTAATTTTAAAAATCCCTCCAGCCCTTGGCTGTGTCTGACCTGAGTGCTTTCTGCTGTTTCTGCAACAAACTGTCCGGGCAGCGAAAACTATCATTGTTTATAGTGGCGGCCCCTTCTGAACACTTTGATAATAAAAAGGTTTTTTTTTTTTTTTTTGGCTATGGTAAATGTGAAACAACAACAGTTAGGTATTTCAAAGAGTTGAAAAACAGATAAATTTCTCTAAGGTTGGGGTGAGGGTTACTCAAAAAGGAACTTGACAAGGCTTTTAAAGATATAGACATTCATTATAACATAACGTGACTGATTGTTTCCGTGCTCTTAACTGGGCAAACACTTGTTGGCTTCCAAGAAAGACTAACATAGTTGAGCTGGTTTTAGCGGCCTTCTAGCACAGGGTCTCATGAGGCAGGGATTCTAGCCACTGGCTGTGCAAGGCATGAGGCCTGTTAGTGATTCTATTTTTTCCTTTGTAGAATGGGTCTTTCTACATTCCAGGTCCTTTCTACCCCAATAAATAATGCGGCGATTCTCTCAGTGATTTGTACTTTTGGTTTAAACAGCCAACTGTCTCTTAAAAAGGACTTTTGTTTAAAGTCCTTTTAAAAAAAGAACTTTCCAAAAAAATTTTTTTTGAATTTTTATTTTTTAATCCCATATGTTTACTCTGATCCTGGAACTTTGTCATTTTGACCTTCTCTGCTGATTAAAATATTCTTCATCATCACCACCTACTGCTCTCCTCTCATGGTGATCTCTCCGGAAAGGGTCTTCTCTAGCTCTTCTAGCAGAGAATGGGTACTTCCCCTCTACCCCTTTTATCGGACCAACCTTACCTATCCTGCAGCGTCAGGTCGGCCTGGCCTTTTATCTGTTGTTCTCTTCTGAGTGGTTAGATTTATAGATACCGTGCTTTGCTTTTGTCAGGATTTTCTGTGGACCATCAAAACCCGTTTCTTGTGCCAGTGAAGCCTAAGAAACAGTCCTGATGAGTGAACCAGGAACTCGAACAGATCATATTTATCCTGAATGTTCCGTCCAAAATGAAAAATACATTTCTGAGGAGCCTCAAGATCTCTGAGAAGGGAAGTTTTACCAACTCTGTCATGTAGGGGCATCAATTCTGATTCTGTGTCAATTTTCCTGCTTTCCCAGCTAGTAATTCTCTACCTCAGAAAGCCCACTCTCAACCGTTTCCTCTCTCAAAGGCAGTTGCTCTTAGAGTCTGCACATGGCACTTGGGGCCTGCTGGTCGTTGGCTACTGCCCTCTGTACCTTAGGTCTAAAAGCTGCGGGGCATCAAGATGAGAACGTCTCTTGTTCTAAGACTTAATATAGTTTGGGGCACATGGTAAGCAATAATCACTTTTTTAGTTGATCCAAGTGTTCGACCTTTCTTAATTATTCTAGTACCACTGTTTACTTGTTCTAAGATTTGTCCCCCCCCCCATTCTAATAACTCTTGCACTTGATGAATATCCTAGTTTAACTGACAGCATTTCTCTTTCTTAGTCGAAGATAATCTATACTGCATCTTACCCTTGATGAAAGCTAGGATGCAATTAAATACTCTATTATGATTACGATTCTGATATTTGAAATTCTCTGGTAGCTCCCTGTGCCCCCACAGTGTAGTACCTCACCTCCTCGGCATAGTATACAAACCATCTAAACCCAGTGTTAAACCTGGGGCTCAGCGTCCATCCCCAGGTGGTGCTGCCAGATCAGCTGTCCGTTGTCATGAACTTGCTGTAGTTTCGGGAATGCACTGTGCTGCCTCCTGGCACTTTAAAACTTGACACACTCATCCTCATTCTTCCCCTTGTCCTTGTCTATCACCTCCCCTGAAAATCTGTTCCTAAGTGGCTTTTCCCAGCTCTAACCTACCCTTGGCAGTCTTTTATTTCCCTGTGGTAATACCTTTCACACTCCACCATGGACATGCCCGTTGTCCTCCTGAGAATTGAAAAGGCACAGTGAGGGCCCCCCAGCATTTGCAGCTCTAGTACAGAGCCCCATGCCTGGCTTGCAGGAAATGCCAGATCATGAAGACAAACGGAGATCATGCTCTGGCTAAAACCAGCTCTTCTTTTCCTACTGCAGGATCTTGATCAATTAAGAGCAGCCAGCTATTATTACTGTTTTTCTAGGGATTTTTTACCCATATATTTCCCAGGTCCTGACTCTTTTTATAGCACTTTAATTCAGGCTTCAACCAATTCCTAGTCAGATCAGGTGAAATCATTTTCCTTCCCATAACCTCGAATATTTCACACCTAGTAATTCTATTTTTAACGATCTTATTTACCCATTTGACAGATCAAAAGTACGTAGAGAGGCAGGCAGGGGGGGGGAAGCAGGCTCCCCACTGAGTAGAGAGCCCGATGTGGGGCTCCATCCCAGGACCCTGAAATCATGATCTGAGCCGAAGGCAGAGGCCTAAACCACTGAGCCTCCCAACACCCCCATATCTGGTAATTTTTAATCAATGAGGATTTGCTGCATCAAATAGTTCCTTCTTCTTCAAATAAAAATATATAAATATATTGATCAAGTCACGCGCATGTCTTAGGAGAATGTCATACATTTAGTAGCAAACTTGAAATCTTGGCCATTGTTTTTGATTTTTGTTTTGGTTTGATTGGTTCGGTTTTTGTAATTTTAAAAATCCCTCCAGCCCTTGGCTCTGTCTGACCTCAGTTCTTTCAGCTGTTTCTGCCACAAAACTGCAGGGGCAGCTAAATCTCTCATTGTTTACTGTGGCGCCACCTTCTGAACACTTTGTTAATAAAAAGCTTTTTTTTTTTTTTTTTTTTTTGGGTATGGTAAATGTGGGACAACAATGAGGTATTTCAAAAAGGTGAATCACAGATAAATTTCTCTAAGGGTGGGGTGAGGGTTACTCAAAAAGGAACTTGAAAGGCTTTTAAAGATATCTATAATCATTAGATATTAACGTAACTTAACGTTACTTATTGTTACTGTGCCCTTAACTGGGCAAACACTTGTTGGCTTCCAAGAAAGACTAACATAGTTCTAGCTGGTTCTACCAGCGTTCTAGCACAGGGTCTCATGAGGCAGGATTTCTAGCCACTGGCTGTGCAAGGCATGAGCCTGTTAGTGATTCTATTTTTTCCTCTTCAGAATGGGCCTTTCCACATTCCAGGTCCTTTTACCCCAATAAATAACGTGGTGATTCTCTTAGTGAATTGTACTTTTGGTTTAAACAGCCAACTGTCTCTTACAAAGGACTTTTGTTTAAAGTCCTTTAAAATAAATCCTTTAAAAAATTTTTCTTATCTTTTATTTTTTAATTCCATATGTTTACTCTGATCGTGGAACTTTTTTCATTTCTACCTTCTCTGCTGATTAAATATTCTCTCCAAAATGTCAGTTATTTGCAGGTACTTGCACTGTAGACATTCTTTACATATTTTTTAAAAAATGCATTCACGATTCTTAGTGAAAATCCCGGGGATCTGAAAGACTACCATTTGCTATTCATCGAACAGTTACTGTCTCCACTAAGTGACAGGGTTTCAGAGAACCTGAGCTCACAAGAGATGTAAGCTTTTTTCCACTTTCTGCTACCATGTTCATTTCTATGTTACTCAGAGGAGCCTTCTTTGTAGAAACATATTATCCAATCTTTTATGAAGCTGAATTTAAATTCTGTCCCTTCATTCCCCACAACGCTTAAAAAGCCAGGCAAATTTTGTTCCATTTTTTAAGAGCCCATAGATGGCATTTTTTTAGTGTTGCGTTTTTGAGTTTTCATCACTCTTTATGTTACTTCTACTTCACAGATAAACAATTGCTAATCAATGTGAACTTCCTACAAATGTGCAATCAAAATCCCTAAGTACACATTACCGAAGTTCTTCGTTCCCTTTAAACATTATTTCTCTCTTGATATGCATTCTTGTTTTGTATTATATTGCATTATAAAGTTTTTTTTAACAGACTGCATTTTTTAGAGTAGTTTGGGGATCAAAGTAAAATTCCCTTTCCCCACATACACACAGCCTTCCCCATTATCAACATCCTGAACCACGGTGATAATTTTTCATGCTCACTGACCCTACACTGACACATCATTCTCACCCCAAAGTCCACAGTTTACATTAGAGTTCACTCTTGGTGGGGCACCAGGGTGGCTCAGTGGGTTAAGGCTGCTGCCTTCGGCTCAGGTCATAATCTCACAGTCCTGGGATCGAGCCCCAGACCAGACTCTCTGCTTGGCAGGGAGCCTGCTTTCCCCCAACCCCTGCTTTGCCCGCCTGCCTCTCTGCCTGCTTTAATGCCTGTCAAATAAATAAATAAAATATTAATAAACCTTTTCTCATAGAGTTCACTCTTGGTATAGTATCTTATGCATTTTGATATCTGTGTATCGATATATATTTAAAATATCATACATATCATACAGAACATTTTCACTGGCTTAGAAATCCTCTGTGCTCTGCCTGTTCATCATCCTCTTCTCCTAACTGCTACAAACCGCTGACCTTTATACCATTTGCATAGTTCTGCCTTTTCTAGAACGTCATATAGTTGGATCCTTGCAACATGAAACTTTTTCAAATTGACTTCTTTCACTTATTATGACGGATTTTAAGTTTGTTCCATGTCTTTTCATTGCTTGATAGCCATTTCTCTTTATCGCTGAATCATATCCCATTGTTTCAATGGACCACAGTTTATCTATCCATTCTTCTCCTGAAGGACATCTTGATTACTTCCAACTCTTGGCACTTATGGGTAAAGCTGTTACAAACACAGGTTTATATGCAGGATTCTGTGTACACAAAGTTGTCGCTCTTTTGGTTGAGTGCCAAGGAGCATGATTGCTGGATCATATGGTAAGAATATGTTTAGTTTTGTAAGAAACTGCCCAACTGCCTTCAAAAGTGGTAGCACCATTTTGGTGTTCTCACCAGAATGAATGAGTTTCTCTTGTTCCTCATCGTCAAAAGCATTTAATGTTGTCAGTATTTTGGATTTTAGCCATTCTAATAGATGTGTAGTGATATATCATTGTCTTATTTATTTATTTATTTTTTAAAAAGATTTTATTTATTTATTTGACAGAGAGAGATCACAAGAAGACAGAGAGGCAGTCAGAGAGAGAGAGAAAAGGAAGCACGCTCCTGCTGAGCTGAGAGCCCAATGTGGAACTCGATACCAGAACCCTGAGATCATGACCTGATCCAAAGGCAGCGGCTTAACCCACTGAGCCATCCAGGCACCCCTCATTGTTCTTTTAATTTACAATTCCTTAATTAGACATGCTGTGGATCATCACAGCATCTTTTCACATCATTATTGCCATCTCAATATCTTCTTCAGGGAGTTGTCTGTTCCGGTCCTTGCCAATTTCTCAATAATGTCATTCATTTTCTTGTCTTTGAGTTAATAAATAAATACATAATAATAATAAATAAATAAATAAAAAATGAATGAATGTATTTATTATATACATTATATATGTTACATATAGTATATTATATACATTATTATATATTAAATAATGATTTATTAAAAATAAATTTACAATGAGGCCAAAAAAACAGAATCACAGATACTTCAGAACTAATAATAACTGCCATCACTTGATGGTATACTATAAGGTAAATCCTACGATCAAGTTTCAATTTTAAATTCTTACAATTTTAAATTCTTAAATCCTTATGAAGAAGCATCATTTGGTGGAGCAGTTTTCATAATTTAGCATCCATCAGCATTTTTTTTAAGATTTTATTTATTTATTGGACACAGAGAGAGAGAGAGAGAGAGAGAGAGAGAGATCACAAGTAAGCAGAGAGGCAGGCAAGCAGGGAGGGTAGCAGTCTTCCTTTTGAGCAGAGCCCGATGTTGGGCTGGATCCCAGGACCCAGAGACCATGACTTGAGATGAAGGCAGAGGCTTAACCTACCACCCACGTGATGAGAGAGCCCCTCAGGTGCCCCTCATCCATCAGTCTTAATTGTTTGGAGGAAAATGTGTGGATGAATAATGTCTTAGGGAGCTAATCTCTCTAAAGAATTTTCAAGTCTTTACCCCTTCAAGGTTTTTGTATAGTTTTGATGGCCTTTCAACATCCAGCTGATTTCTACAGTGACAGGCCTGTTAAAACCTGTCCTCCAAACAGGAATAGAGCTTGAAACATACCAGTCAAGAGCAACTTTGAGTCTTTTAAGGAATTTATTATCATTTCTTTGT
This sequence comes from Mustela nivalis, assembly GCF_964662115.1. Lineage (NCBI taxonomy): Eukaryota > Metazoa > Chordata > Mammalia > Carnivora > Mustelidae > Mustela > Mustela nivalis. The sequence goes on along the minus strand of NW_028135444.1, from coordinate 161,718 downwards.
TTTTGGTTAATATCTGAAATAGTTCCATATTACACTTGCATAATTTTTAAAGAGCTGACTTTGAAGGAGGCATTCAGTTCCAGCTAGTTCCATATTTTGGCAAGAACTATAATTCTATATAAAAAAAAAACATATTTTAGGGCGCCTGGGTGGCTCAGTGGGTTAAAATCCCTGCCTTCGGCTCAGGTTATGATTCCAGGTTTCTGGGATTGAGTCCCACAGTGGGCTCTCTTCTCAGCTCGGAGCCTGCTTCCATTCCTCTCTCTCTGCCTGTCTCTTTGCCTTCCTGTGATCTCTGTCAAGGAAATAAATAAAATTTTTAAAAAAACATATTTTATACCAGTTATTCATGTTTATTAACTAAGACAGCTGAATGTTTGCTAGCTAGTCAGCCAATACAGAGAAATATTAGGTAGGGTAATTACTCACAGTTGTGTTTAATAAAATGAGAGAAAATTATCAAATGACAGTAATAATAATAATCCTATAGCAGGCTAAATAATTCAATGATAATTCCAAGTATTAATCTAGCTTTCTTCCCTGATTATGACTCTTCTCTCCTTTATCATAATGGGAGTAGCAGATTGTCTGCAATGAATTGTGAAAACCCAGCAGTGACTTTGGCAGTGAAGGCCTCCCATCCATTTTGATAGGTTAAAATGATTCTGGTTGGTCTTGAGGAAATGTGTCAATTTTTTTTCTGTGTGTGTCATGAAAGAAAGAAGCAATAGTAAATTCTTGCTGTTATTCCATGGTGCCAATAAAATCATACTGCCAACAAGAGGCTGTTGACACTGTAAGTGTAGTTAACTGTCTTGAAATACTAGGCCTCGAAATAAAATTCCAATATTTCACATAACCTCTTTTTTTAAAGAAAACAAAACAAAACAAAACAAAACAACTATACTGCTTACATTTAGGGCCCTGCTGTTGTGTAAGTATTTTTGAACATGTCTACTGTAAGTGTATATATATATTTTTTTCTATGCAATAAATTCATTTAGAGATAAATTTGGATTGCAAATTATTTTGGGGGAGGCATGGTATTTGGGGCTCGTCTTACAAGTAAAAAGGACTAAAAGAAAGAAGAAAAACATTTTTTATTACAGCATATTTACATCTGTCCAAAGTACTTATTTACTATAGTACTGACTAATGTATAATACTGTACACAAGGAAGAAGTTAAATGAGTTATAATTCAGTCTTGCTGGTATGAAATGTGATATCTGGCAATCTGGTCCAGTTCATTACATCAGGTCATTTGTATGTTATTATTACCATTTTGATAGCATAGCACATTTTATAACCCAGACATTTTACAATGGAACTATGATGCATGTATTTTCAAAAGTATAGACATACATGTAGCTATGATGTCAAAAAAGATGAATGTCCATAGTACCATATAGACTCAACAAATAAAAGTGTCCAAGGCTCTGAGTGAGATTTATGAATATTGTGTAAGATTAGGCCAACATGTGGTTTTGATAAAAATAATCTGTTCTTAAATTAGAATTACAGTCGTTGAGTACAGTGTTGAAAATGGCAGATAGACTTTAGCTATCTTTGCTCACTAGGGAAAATTGAAAAATGTTTAGTTTGGTCAGATTTTCACTTAACTTCTGAAAAATCTTAAGTTTGAGAGAACCCTTCTGAAATAAGAATCCTTAAAGACATAACCCCTTTGGCACAAGTTTTCAAGAAACATGTTTGATGTTGTAGACAATTATATGGCACACGTACTGTTCTAGATGTTTCATGCCAATAATATGTAAGCCATACCATAGTTACGTATACATATAGAGATGTTCCTCAGCTTACAAGGGGGCTATGTACAGAGAAACACATTAAAAAATTGAAAATGCATTTAATACCCCTAAACTATCAAATATCATAGCTTACCTTAAGCTTATTTAAACATACTCAGAACACTTACATTTGCCTGCATTTGGGCAAAATCATCTTAAGCAAAGCCTATTTTATAACAAAGTATCAAATATCACATGCAATTTATTAAATATTACACTAAAAAAAAGAAGAATGGTTATAAGAATATCAGGTGTTCACCCCTGTAATCTTCTAGCTGACTGGGAGCTGTGGCTCACTGCCCCTGCCCAGCATCACAAGACGGCACCATACCACGTGTCACTGGCCCTTTTTATAAAGACCCAAATTCAAAATTCAAAGTACAGTTTCTACTGAATCACTTTCACTTTCACATCATTGCCAAATATATCATAAGTTGAATCATTGTAAATCAGGAGCCATCTGATTTGAAAGTTAAATCACAGTCACCCGTATACACACAAAAAAAGGCCTTTATGTAGGGCCATCTATGTATCTCTAAACAACATAGCATGATATATCAACGGCAAAAAATGGATGCGAAGGGGACAATTGCTTTGCATCAGTACTCTGAGCAGTAACATACATGGCCTTACTCACCTAGCAGAACTCCAGAGCTAGCTGATGGCAAGGAATTTTAGAAATGTTTGCTGAACAGCTTAAGCACTATTATTTTTAAATTAGTGTGCATATCTGTTTTCTAAAGATATGTGAATTTATTTCATTGACTTATTATAAAACCAAATAATTTCCTCTTATTTAAGTGGCAGGTAAATAGAATTCTTTTTAATTTAAATCAAATGGCTTTTTAGGGAAAATATACGAAAAATTTTCAAACTTGTATTGCTTATTAATCTTTTATTGGAATCCTTATCAAGTTGTATTTTTCAAGTTTTCCTAAATAATCTTCAATGAATTGAAAATAGTTTTTGGATTTTATTCAAGGCTATTAACACACAATTTCACTTTGTTAAATATAGTGCTAAACGTTCAACCAAAACGTTGTGTCTTTTTTTTCCACTGCAACATCCTCCATCTACGGACTGGATTCTCTCCCCAACTAGCACATTTATACCATTGTCTATTTTTGGATAAGTAAGGGTCATCTTTTGTCTTTATTGTATTCCTCGTATGCTTCTGAACTTGTTGAATTTTAATAGTCACACCATAAGTATCACATATTTGATTTCCCTTTAAATAGTAAACAGTGCACAACCAGAACATACCTTCAAAGCTATCAATATACTTACTCTGATATATTATTTTTGTATTTTTGTAAATTAAAATAATTAAATTATAGAACAAGAGTTTCAGGTGGTAGGTGTTGTAAGTTTACCCAAACTGACTTTTGTCAAACTCGTTTTTGTCATCATATATGTCAAGTAGTTTTCTCAGGGTTATTTTTAGAATATCCTTGTATAATGAATATTTACACTGATATCTAGTATAAAAATCTTGCAATTTATTTTAGAAATATTAAGATATTGAAAATCAATCTATTTCTTTAATTCATTAAAGACATTTTTGGCTTGTTTCCAGTACTTTCTTACTGGTTAAAAAATGAATTTGAAGTAGTCTGAATTTCATTATTATATGGCACTTTCCCTTTGATGAATACAAAGACAATATTCTATATTAGCTATCTGAGAAGAATTTATTTTTTTAATTTTATTTATTAGTAAGAGAGAGAGTGAGAGAGAGCACAAGCAGGGGGAGCAGCAGGGTGAGGGAGAAGTAAACTCCCGGCTAAGCAGGGAATCTGTTGCAGAACTGAGTCCCAGAACCCTAAGATCATGACCTGAGCTAAAGGCTCAGGTGTTTAACTGACTGAGCCACCCAGGTGTCCCAATCTGAGAAGAGTTCTGAATGTTATTCCTATTCATATGAAGTTTAAAATCTAGGTAATTAACTTAATATTTTAGTGGCTACTACATAGATAGCACTATGTTCCAGGCAGAGAGTAAGAAAGAAATATTAAATCAACCATATTCTATGCATTCTAAATGAAAATAATTAATCAATCATAATAAATCCTTCTATTGATGGAATATCAACTTATAAGCTTTCCTCCATATGAACAATGCCAAATACCAGAATAAAGGGTCATCTAATACAAATAAAGGATAGAATTAAAGAATTCTGGTAAGCCATTTAATTTTGAAAAATGGTGCTATATTGTTGCTGAGTTGTGGTTTTCAGTTACATAATATCTGATAAGTGTAGAAGTAACATGAGTGTTACGTGAGATGAGAAATGGTATATAATAAAGATATTTTTAAAAGTACAGATAAATACAAATTTGTAAACATAGCATTATGGAGGAATAAAAATAAATGATAGCTACACACTCTAAAGTGAATAAATCTTGGAAAGTTAATAGAGAAGTAAAACAAGGATAGTGCAAAAAGTATGGTTCATTTTCATGAAGTTCATACAAATTCTGTGAAACCGTAGATGGACTTAAAGATACTATTATGTATCAAATATTGCAAAAATTAAGCAAGGAAATAGCAAACATAAAATAACCAAAGCATACAAACTTGGTTAGATACAATAGGTGTGATCATGTTCCACTTCATAAAGAGATGAGTTAATAGATAAATAAAAGTAACTAGACTTTTTAGAAGTTAATAAAACCTTGCCTGTTATTTCTTAGTAATATAAAATATATGGTTTTCTAACAAAAACGTTTATCTTAAAAATATTTAAAAATAAATTTCAGGCTACTCATAAGGTTATATTTACTTTTCCCCTGAAGGAAAAGCTGGTTGTTGTAGTTTTAGTTGTTTGTTTGTTTTAGTCACCTCCTAGTTTTTATTATTATAATGTGGAAGGAGGAATGTTAGATTGAAAAGTGAATTATTTTATACACAAAAATCATTACTTGAATCAACTGCTGGAACAGCACATTGAACTCCTGAAAATATGCCCTTTTGCCTTATGGAAGAGTAACAGTTATGCTTACTTCTGAAACATACTTGGTGGTGGCCCTAAATAGTGACACCTTAGTAAACATTTTGAATATTTGCAATTAATTTTTGTAGTCATAGGGCTCCAAAAGTCACTGCTGATATCTTAGCAGGTATTTCAATAAAGCTAAAAGTTTCCTGACTGTTTAAAAATATTAACAAGGCACAAAACATGGCAGAAGTACTGTCCTCAGATATTATTTTTTTCCATATGCTCCTGATTCCAGACATGACAAGTTATTTTTTAAAAATTTTTTATATAAGATGTTATTTATTTATTTGACAGAGATCACAAGTAGGAAGGGTCAAGCAGAGAGAGAGGAGGAAGCAGGCTCCCTGCTGAGCTGAGAGCCCGATGTGGGACTGGATCCAAGGATCCAGGGATCATGACCTGAGCTGAAGGCAGCGGCTTAACCCACAAGCCACCCAGGAACCCGACAAGTTATTTTTGATAGATATATATACAATGTATTTTCCAGTTATAAGAAAAATGGTTCTGCTATTTTTAACCTTTTTTAAAAATTACATAATTTTTTAAATTTAAATTTTATTTTTTAATGTTTTACCTTTCTTTTCTTTTTTTTAAAAAAGATTTTATTTATTTATTTGTCAGACAGAGATAACAAGTACGCAGAGAGGCAGGCAGAGAGAGAGAGAGAGAGAGAGAGAAGCAGGTTTCCTGCGGAGCAGAGAGCCCGATGCAGGGCTCGATCCCAGGACCCTGAGATCATGACCCAAGCCGAAGGCAGCAGCCCAAACCACTGAGCCACCCAGGCACCCCAATGTTTTACTTTTCAATATACTACTTAGAATATAAACCCTATTCCATTTTGTAAGAAGGTTACCATTTTAAAAATGTTAATTTTCTCATTGTGTCTTCCCCTCTCATTGCTTTATTTTGAATAAAACATTTCACAATAAACATAACTGATGCTTTCCTTTTGATGGTCCCTCTGTTGGTCATATTTTATATGAGCCATGACAATTAGTTTTACAACATTTATTCATGTTTGTTGATATGTTTTATCATAACTAATTTTCCCTCCCTTATCTAGATTCCACAGCTTTCAGACAGGTGGACACTTCAATAAACCATACCCAAGGGATATATCAAGTACTTCTTAGACATTCTCTCAGATCCTTGAGGTCTCATTTTGTCTAGGGATTTGCAATAGGTTCTGCCAGAGGCACCACTGTGACAACTGATGTCCATGGTCTATCTCCTGCTAAGCTCAAGAGGTCACTGGTTTCCAAGTTTATCTATACAATTAATGCACTCCATCAAGTTCTTTTTTTTAATATTAACAAACTTATTTTAACGTTTATATGAAGAGGCAAAGACTCACAATAGTCAACATAGTGTTGAAGGAGAACAAAGCCTGAGGACTGACTTCAAAGTTTACCATAACGATGGGGCGCCTGGTTGGCTCAGTGGGTTAAGCTTCTGCCTTTGGCTCAGGTCATGATCCCAGGGGCCTGGGATCCAGTCAAGTATTGGGCTCTCTGCTCAGCAGGGCGCCTGCTTCACCTCATTTCTCTCTCTGTCTGTCTCTCTGCCTATTTGTGATCTCTCTCTCTGTCAAATAAATAAATAAAATCTTTAAAAAAATGTATACCATAACGATAATTGGAAGCAAGATATTGTAATACCACAGAAAGACTAGATTAAAGGAACAGAATATATATTATCAATTATATTTTATATTTAATATAAAAGCAAAAGCAATACAAGAGAGCAAAATACAATCTTTTAAACAAATGGTTCTGGAGTAATGGTGAAGCTAAATGTAAAAATATAAAATAAAAATAAAATAAAATAATAAAATAAAATAAATCCAGGCAGATATCATACACTATTCACAAAAATTAACTCAGATTGGATTATAAACCTAAACATGAAACATGTAGAAGGTAATATAGAAGAAAATTTAAATGACCTTGGTTTTGGAAATAACTTTAGCTACAAAAGCACAAGCACTGAATTTAAAAATGTCTACTCTGTGAACACAATGACAAGAGAATGAAAAGGCAAAGCACAGACTATGAGAAAAAATTTGCAAAATACACATCTGGCAAAGGACTGTTGATCAAAATTACACAAAGTCCCTTTAAAACTCAACAATGGGGGAAAAACCTGATTAAAAATGAGCCAAAGACCTTAGCAGATACCTCACAAAAGACAATATTACAGATGGCAAATAAGCATATAAAAAGATGCTTCATATCATATGTCATCAGGAAAATGCAAATTAAAACAAAAAAGAGACACCAGTACATACCCAGAATCCAGAACACTGACAACAGAACACGAAATGTTGGTGAGGATGTGGAGCAACAGGAATGTTCTTCCATGTCTATTGAGAATAAAGAATGGAAAACAACTTGGCAGTTTCTTACAAAACTAAACATATTCTTGCCAGATGATTCAGCAGTAGCAGTTCTTGGTATTTATCCAAAGAAGATGAAACCTATACCCACAAAGATGTCTATAGTAGTTTTATTCATTACTGACAAAAGCTTGGAAGCAACCAAGATATCCTTTCATAGGTGAAAGTTCAAATAAAGTGTAGTACATGCAAACAATGGAATCTTATTTAATGCTAGAGAAATGAATTACCAAGCCATGAAAAGATATGGATATAAATATTTAATAAATATTTGATTTTAGGCTTCTACCAGTCTATCAATAGTAGTAGTATATTTTAACAGTGAATGCTCAGCATTCAAGAATTTACCTAATAAAATATTTGGGGTTCCATATTTTAAATACTTCAACCTCTATGATTATATTCCTAAAAATTTTGAATTGGGGTAAATAAACCTTAATTTTTTGTAACTTGTTTCTTATTGCAAAAGAGCTCAATGAAATTTTAGAAAATAAAAATTTACAAAAAAAAGTTTAGTTTACTATTGCCAAATAATTTAAAACTTTACCTTATATTCAAATACATATATTTTTCTAAATTGATTTATAGGCTACTAAAACCAAAAACTTTTAGTTATACTAGATTTCATATCATGCAATCAATGCCAGAAAGCCATCTGGCGATGACTTGTCTTAAATAGAGTTAAGATGGGTGTTATTACAATGCAAGATGGAAACAAAGATAGTATAACAATTGAGTGTTACATAACTTTTCTGTTTTGATCAAGTTACTAATCTGCAAAAGGCTTTAATCGGTGACACACTTGGGAATTTAACAATACTTTTAAACTAGCATGTGCGACTCATTCCTAGAAAACAACACAATCAATAACACTTTTTTTAGATGAAATCATGACTATTTCTCCATTTGAATAAAAAAGGTAGCAACCCCAATAAGTTTATTGAACATGAAAAGTTGAAATGCTATAATGCTCCTAAGGAATTAAATGATCCAGTCATGAATTACAAAAAAAGGATATAAATTACCAAAGTGTTTGTATAATGGAATGTACAACTGCACATTATCGTTCAATAGTGTAGGCTTGTACAAGAACTCTATAAAAGAACTCCACTTCTAAACCGTGGAAAATATGTTCCCTTTCCCTCTTTATACATCTATTAAGCCATTCATTTAGCTTTTAAAATATCCACTTAATACAGGCTTTTTACTCATTTTAACAGGCAACAGGACTCTATTCTTATTGCTTACATGAAGGACAGATGTCTAGCGTAAGAGGTAAAGCCCATAAAGGAGCCCAATAATAACAACAAACTACAGTTTAGTGAGCCCTTACAATCTGCCAGCTACCTTTCTGAGAATACTTCAATTAATAAAACTTATAAAATACCTGACCACAAAGAGCTTACATTCTTTTGAAATATAATAGTGAAATAAACCAATAATAGAGGGGTACCTTGGTGGCTCAGTCCATTGAGTGACTGCCTTTGGCTTGGGTCATTATCTCAGGGTCCTGGGATGTAACTCCCCAACAGGCTTTCTAGGCAGTGGCGTGTTTTCTTCTTTCTCTGCGCCCCCTCCCAATTCTCTCTCTCTCTGTCTCCAATAAGAAAATAAACCAGTAATAGAATAATCATTGATGGTTGATGGTGATAAATGTTACAAAAAAATACAAGAAAGGTAAAAGCTATTGGAGAATGCTGGGATGAAAGTTAATTTTATTTTGTGTTGGGTGGTTATATCTCATTTATGAGATGTTATTTGCACAAAGACCCAGGAAGTGAAGGAGGGTGTTATACAAATATTAAAGGAAAAGATTGCTCTAGGCAGAGCAGGTAAGTATATAGACTTTGTGTGAACAGCTGGTCTGTTACTTTTGAGGAAAAGCAAGGAGGCCAATGAGGAGTTCATAGTGGTGGAGAGAGGAAGAACGTATTGATGTATGACGCTCTAGTACATTGAAACGCCTTCAGTTTTTATTTAATATGAAAGGGGAAGATACCAAAAGACTTTCAACAGCAGAATAAAATCATCTGAGTTGATTTTTAGGTTAAGTTGCTGTACCAAAATAAATTTTCAGGGAGAAAGGAGTGCAGTATGTGTGGAAGTGGGGTTATCAATCAAGTCAATAATTCAGGAACATATGATGGTGTTTTTAGCATACTGGGTGGTAATAGAAGTGGTGAGGTATGGTTTTTATTTTGTATCTATTTTGATGGTGAATATTCTGGTGAACAGGATGGGGTATGTGCAGGACAGACAATATCAACATTTATTTTACCTGCACAAACAGAAGGGTGGAGTCTTCATTCCCTGATATGGAGAGAACTCTGAGTTCAAATGTTCTTTCTGATTAAATGGCATAGTGATGATGAGGATTTAGTCAGACAGTGAAAGAGAGCAGTAAGCATAGTGTTAAGCGGTAAGACATTATAATACATTTGAACATCAAAAAAAGTTGTGTTGGATCACCCGTTTATGTAAGTAAATAAATAAATAAAGCTTCCTGGGGTTCTGATAGAGGTAAAGAAGACTACTATATGATCCAAAGGGGCACGTGCACCAAATGTTTATAGCAGCAATATCCACAATAGCCAAACTATGGAAAGGACCTTGATGTCCATCAACAAATGAAATATATATGTATATATATATATATATATATATATAACGGAATACTATGCAGCCATCAAAAGAAATGAAATCTTGCCATTTGCGATGACATGGATGGAACTAGAGGGTATTATGCTTAGGAAAATAAGTCAACCAGAGAAAAAGACTATCATATGATTTCCCTGATATGAGGAAATGGAGGTGCAATGTGTGGAGTTTGGGGGACAGGAAAAGAGTAAATGAAACAAGATGGGATCGAGAGGGAGACAAACCATAAGAGCTCTTAATCTCACAAAACAAACTGAGAGTTGCCAGGGGGTGTGGAGGGTAGGGAGAGGGTGGTGGGGTTATGAACATTGGGGAGGGTATGTGCCTGGTGAGTTCTGGGAAGTGTGTAAACCTGGCGATTCACAGACCTGTACCCCTGGGGCTAATAATACATTATATGTTAATTAAAAAAGAAGAAGAAGAAGAAGACTACTATTAATCCAATGCTATGGTTTTCAGCAAAGAGTGTGTAATCAGGCATATTTTATTAAAGTATCCAAGTAAAATGATGGTCGAACATTGGAATAACAGAAAACATAAAAATCAGAGATTTTAAAAAGAGATATGGTACAGTGTACAGAATATAGTCAATGATATTATAATAGTGTTATATGGTGACAGATGGTGGCTATATTTGGAGTGATCATAGAATAATGTATGGAGATATTGAAAACCTGAAACCAATGTAACACTGAATATCAACTATACTCAAATAAAAGAGTAGTAAAAATAAAACATTTAAATTTTAAAAGATAAAAAGAGGGACAAGAATTTGAAAAGTGAATTCAAAAAGAGTAAAGATGAGGCTAAGACATACTCTGAACCTTGAGGAAAACACCATTTTGAAAATTCTTCCCATTTTGAGAAAACTCAAATGAATCAATACCATAAAAGAACCCATTTTCACTGATAGATGTAATGAATTCTCAAGAAATAATTTTATGACAGGATAATTCTTCCCTCTGAAACAGCATACAGAAACCAGGGAAAACACTTGGAAGCAAAATAAACTATACTGAAAATAAGAATCAGGAAAAAGGTAAGTTATGAAAGATAAGAAAATTAGACCTGCAACAGAGATCTAGTGAAGAGAATTTTTAGCTTGTGGTTTAATGTTTTTGAGGATAATCTAGAGTTCATAACTGCCTTGAGACAGGCCGATTGTAGGCAGTTTAGGCAGACCCCTAAGACAGGCCTACTTTGGGCAGGTGGTGTTGGAGGAGGCCATTGGGCTGGACAAAGACAAATCCAACCATTTGACTAAAGTGTCTGTGAAGATGTTGAAGTCAGATGCAACAGAGAAAGACCTGTCAAACCTAATCTCAGAAATGGAGATGATGAAGATGATTGGACAGCACAAGGACACCATCAACCTGCTGGGTCCTGCACACAGGACGGTCCTTTGTACACTCTCACGCAATATGCCTCCAAAGAAAACATACAGGAGTACCTGCAGGCCCAGAGGCCTCCTGACCTGGAGTACTGTTACAATATCAGCCACAATGCAGCAGAGCAACTCTCCTCCAAGGACCTGGCATCCTGTGCCTATCAGGTAGCCTGAGGCATGGAGTACCTTGCCTCCAAGAAGTGCAAACACCAAGACCTGGCCACCAGGGAAGTGCTGGTGACAAAGGACAACATGATGAAGATCTCAGACTTCAGCCTTGTCAGAGATGTCACCACATCAGTTACTATAAAAAGACAACCAACTGTGGACTGCCTGTGAAGTGGATGATTCCTAAGACCATGTTTGTCCAGATCTACATCCACGAGAGTGACTTCTGGACTTTTGGGGTGATCCTGTGCAAAATCTTCACTCTGGAAGCCTCCCATATCCTGGAGTGCCTGTGGAGGTGGTTTTCAATCTGCTGAAGGAGTCATTTGATGGATAAGCCAATAAGTGCACCAGAGAGTTATACAATAATACAATACAATAATAATACAATAATTAGGAGAGGCTGGCATGTGGTACCTTCAAGCTGCTGGTAGAAGACATGGATCATACTGTGGCCTTGACCTCCAACCAGGAGAACCCGGACCTGTCCTTGGCCCTGGAACAATACTGTCTATGCTTTCCCAACACCCAAAGCTCCACCTGCTCCTCAGAGAAGAATTCCACCTTCTCTCATGTGCCGTTGACCAGGGAGGCCTATCTGGCCTGACACCCAGCGCAGCTTGCCAATGGTGGACTCAAATGACTAGTATCCCTATTACTCCTGTCCAGATTCCATCATAACCTGTAACTATTACCCCCAACCCTCCCTGAAAGACTCACTGCCTTCTCCTTTGTCCCTTTCCTACTGGCAGGAGTCAGCTGCCTACCTGAGGCCTTCACCCCCTTGAAGTTCACCTCTCTTCCCCTTCCTCTTCCTCCTCCTTACAACCTGCTCATGAAAGAAAGGCACAGAGAGGCAGGTACTTGCTCATGGCTACTTCCTTCCCTCCCATATGTTGGACCAAGACCCCTCCCTGGCATCTGGTACTGCCTGGACGTCGAGGGAGTGGGAGATGAGGCATGCCAGTGAAAGCTGTCGGAGCTCTCCGGTTTTGGTTTTGTCTGCTTAGCATAACATGTAAGACTGAGTTCTGGTAGCAGGGACCTAGTCCTTGGGGCTATAGCACTAGCGAGGGGAGGTCAACTGCTCTGGGCCTTGGCTAAGAGCAACCCCTGCTCCAGAGATATGGTGCCAAGGGCTTATTAATTATGATACTAATTTGGTTTGCTGACCAAATGCCTGGTATCAACAGATGGGAAGGCAAAGACTGGAAGCAGTGTTGTGACCATGGGGTCCAGCCCCAAACTATGAAGAAAACACAAAGTGTATAAATCTGAGTAAGTATATATTTACACACCTCTTTAAATAGGTTGTTATCAAAGATTTAATCAATGGGTAATATGCTTCTCATGGCTGGGAAGCACCAGTTGCCATATATTAAAAACAAAGGAAAGAGGTGTCTGGGTGGCTTCCTCCGTAAGTGTCCCTTCTTTTCAGGTCATGATCCCAGGGTCCTGGGATGGAGCCCCACATCAGGCTCTCTGCTCAGTAGGAAACCTGCTTCTCCTTTTCCCTCTGCCCTGCTTATAGTTCCTCTTCCTGTCTCTCTGTCTGTCAAATAAATAAAATATTTAAAAAAAAAGAAACAAAATGTTTTTAAAAGTTCTTTTTTTTTTTTTTAATTTTCTAGGGGTGCCTGGATGACTCAGTTGTTTAAGCAGATGTTTGCCTTTGGCTGAGGTCATGATTCCAGTGTACAGGGATCCAGCCCTACATGGGACTACTTGCACCCCAAGGAGCTTGCTTCTTCCTCTCCCTTTGCACGTTATTCCTCCCGCTTGTGTGCTTCCTCTCTCTCTCTCTCTTGCTGTCAATAAACAAATAAAATCTTTACTAAATAAATTAACAAATAAACCTATTTTCAGTTTAGGTCCCTTAACAAAAATGGCTACTGCTTCATTTAAAAAAAAAAAAAAAGATAATTTAGAAAGATGCTTCCAGTGCTAAAAAGTTGGGTTTTTTTTTCAGGATTAAATATAGAAGTGCTTTATAAAGTAAAAGGAAAACTATGCTATATTAACACTAATCAACTATAACTTTGGTGGTTATATCAAGATAATGAAAAGTGATTTTAAAGCAAATTTCATTATCAGACATAAAGATCAAGTCAAAATTACAGAGGAGTAAAAGGATGAATTTATCAGGGAGTATAATAATTCTTGACTTTTAATACTTAATAACAGATTTGGGGATATATAGGGAAAAACTAAGAACAAAAATCATAACTTCTACCTTAGAAGAGAAATGGAAAAAAGTCTCAACACCTTTATTTTGAGATTATATAGACAAATGGTCATCAAATTGGTAAGATATGTAAGACTTGAACAAAATTATCAACTAACTAGATATGCTTGATATTACAGATCACTCCCAACAACCGCAGACTACATATATATTAAGCCATGATTTTCTTTGCAAAGGTCAACATTGATAATGCTCTAGTCATACCTCCGTGTACCAGGAAAGAATTAGCATATTTCTTGAAAGACACAGCTATCAAAGCTCCATTGAGAAACCATAATGATGGAGAAGGGATTTGCAAATTATATATCTGATAATCGACATCTACTCTGTTTATTAAAAAATGAATAAAAATAAAATACCTTACTAAAACCAAACAGAGTATCCAATTTTACATGTAAAGAAAATTATTGAAGAGACATGTCACCAAAAGGATATGGATAGCTTATAAGCTCATGACAAATTTCTCAACATTTAGACATTAAAGAAATACAAATTAAAATCATAATGAGACATGCTTACATATCTATTAGAATGGCTAAAATTATAAAGGCTATTTACTTCGTCTGAGCTAGATTGAGAAGCAACAAAAAATCTAAACTGTTGTTGGCATATATCATGATACCACCACTTTGGAAAAGAGTTTGAAATATTTTTTTAAATGCAAAATACGTTGCAGTTACACAAATAGCCATTTTACTTCTAGGCATTTAACCAAGAGAAACAAACCCTATGTTCATACAAGGACTTGTATATGAATTTCAGAGCAGCTTTATTTTTAAGAATTGAAAACAGTGGAAATGTTCATCAATGTCCATCAATAGAGCAAAGACAAATTATGATCTATTCATTAAAGAGATTACTATTCAACATCAAAATGAACTATTTACAATTGGAGATTCTCTTAGTAATGATGCTGAGAAAAGAAAAGCCAGGCAATAAATAGTATATACTGTGTGATTCCATGACTATAAAAACAATCTAGAAAATACAAATTTATATATAGTCACAGTCTTCAAATATATTGGTGTGATTTTAGTGCCTTCTTCTGTGCTCTCATAGCTTCCTACACTTGGATCTCCGAGCATTTGTTACACCATGTGAAAATATGAACTCTTTTCCTTTATTATGTCTTACAAGAAAAAGAATCCTTGAAATTTTATGGACATTTGTACTCTCAGTTATAAGCAGAAATTCTATCATACAGTAAATTTCCAAATATAAAAGCCAGACTTCTAAGCTTTTACCTGATCTAGCCACTCATGTGACCTCTGTGACCTCTTTCCCTGCTACTCTTCAGTCCCTCACAGTGGCCTCCTTGCTATTCCTCAGATATGCCAGGCACGATCCAACCTTATGGCCTTCAAGATAGCCAATTCCTTTGTCTGGAGTGACCTTATTGCTGATAGTTCTGGGCAAATTCATCACCTTTCCATACGTTTGTTCAATTGTCAGCTTCATTGTAACTACCCTGATCTTCCTATTAAAATTCTTACCTCCCCATTCCCTGCCTAGCAACCTTGATTTTTCTCACCCTGATCTAATTTTTCTTTTTCCCCATTGTACTCATCATTTTTGAATACACTATGCAATTTTTATTCAGGTTTATACGTTTTAATTTTCTCACCCATTCAAATAAACGTTCTACAAAGCCAAGTATTTCATTTACCAGTGTAGTATGAAGTAATATCTGCCATAAAATAGGTTCAATAGACAATTGGTAAATTTCAGAAAAAACTAATGTTGAGAGTATACTGAATTTCATAAGTCATATCAATATTTTTTTCCAAAAAATAAACTATGTGAAACATACCTTAAATTTACTTTCAAAATATTTTATAGCATATAATGGACAATATACATAAGCCTTAAAGAAACAATCATATAAATAACGATTTCATACCTACTTAAAAACTGCATAATACCACACTCCTAGATCCTCTCTGAATGCTCTAAAATAACCCTTCAAAAGAAATACATTTTTAAAAATTACAGATTTTTTTGGCAAATAATTTAATAAAATAAAAGTTTCATTCATCTATGTAGATCATAATAAATGTTTTTAATAAGCATGAAATTATAACTCTGAAGTGTGCTAAAATGAAACCACCTGCTAAGGGTGAGAGAACAAAAATAAACATCATTTTTCCAAATAAGAGGAATTTATTACCTTTGAATCAAAGCATGTGGATTTGTTCAAAGTGGCAATAAAGGAATATGGAAACACAATCCATAGAAAGTCATATTTTAGATTTCTAAAAGACTTCAAAGTGAAGAGTATACATTTTTTAAATGCTACATAATGCTACATAATGACAAGATGACAGGTTGTGACAAATAGCATTTTAAAAGCTCTACTCATAATGGAACTGAAAGTGTCATTTCCCTATAATTTTATATATGTCATTAATTTACAATATCTGGATACAACATATTACCAAACAGATGTTCATCAAAGACTAAATTATTTTTAATGGAACATAATATTTTGAACCTACATCTATTAATCATTTTTTTGATCTAACATTTATAGTCTCGCTAAACAATTTATCAGTTGTCGACAAAATTAAAAAAAAAATAGGATAAAAAGTCGTGTTTGGAAAAGTAGATTTTCTTTGAACTTTGCAACTAAATGAAAATATTTGCTGATATTTTTAAAACTTTAAATGTAATTTTATATATATCTGACCTATCAGATGATATAAAATTTTTGGAGAAAATATGACATATTTTTTTGATCTTGGTTGAAGGTATTAATAAAGAGCAACTGCTTGTATTATTTGTATTGTGATATCTTAGTTAATAAACATGAATAACTGGTATAAAATATGTTTTTTAAAAAATTTTATTTAGTTACTTGACAGAGATCACAGGAAGGCAGAGAGGCAGGCAGAGAGAGAGAGGAATGGAAGCAGGCTCCCTGCTGAGAAGAGAGCCCACTGTGGGACTCAATCCCAGGAACCTGGAATCATAACCTGAGCCGAAGGCAGGGAATTTAACCCACTGAGCCACCCAGGCACTCTAAAATATGATTTTTTTATATACAGAATTATAGTTCTTGCCAAAATATGGAACTAGCTGGAACTGAATGCCTCCTTCAAAGTCAGCTCTTTAAAAATTATGCAAGTTTAATATAGAACTATATCAGATATGAACCAAAAACAAAGAAATGATGATAAATTCCTTAAAAGACTCAAAGTTGCTCTTGACTGGTATGTTTCAAGCTCTATTCCTGGTTTGAGGACAGTTTTTAACAGGCCTGTCACTGTAGAAATCAGCTGGATGTTTAGAGGCTATCAGAACTGTGCAAAAACCTTGAAGGGGTAAAGACTTGAAAATTCTTTAGAGAGATTAGCTCCCTAAGGCATTATTCATCCACACATTTTCCTCCAAACAATTAAGACTGATGGATGAGGGGCACCTGAGTGTCTCTCTCATCACGTGGGTGGTGGGTTAAGCCTCTGCCATCAACTCAAGTCATGGTCTCTGTGTCCTGGAATCCAGCCCCACATCGGGCTCTGCTCAAAAGGAAGCCTGCTTTCCTCCCGGCTTGCCTGCCTCTCTGCTTACTTGTAATCTCTCTCTCTCTCTCTCTCTCTCTCTGTGTGTCCAATAAATAAATAAAATCTTTAAAAAAAAGGATGATGGATGCTAAATTATGAAAACTGCTCCCTCCAAATGATGCTTCTTCATAAAGATTTAAGAATTTAAAATTGTAAGAATTTAAAATTAAAACTTGATTGTAGGATTTATGTTACAGAATAACATCAAGTGAAGGCAGTTATTATTAGATCTGAAGTATTTGTGATTCTGAATTCTTGGCCTCATTAGTAAATTTATTTTTAAATTCTCCCATGGAGTGGTGATTGGCCTTCAGTCTTTCACTGATGTACATCATTGGGTCAAATGTGAGTGTGTGCCCAGATCTATATATAATCTTCTTTGTATTTCACTGGAGATGGCATTTCTGAGTTTTGTTCAATTGAATTTGGACAGATGTTTTAATAGTCACTTCTAGAGTTGGCCCTGGAGAATATCTTCCTTTTTTTTTCTCTCTTCCTGATTCTCTGAAAAACCCGGACTAATTCACACTATAATAGTCATATCACAATTCAAGTTTTTCCAAACACTATAGCTGCAAAATAGAAGGAAGCTACTCAGAATGTAATGCTATTGTGAATGATTGAGAAAGAAAACATTATTATAATTAAGCTACCAGGTTTCAATGTATTTTATTGTTGCTTAGAAAATCCTAGCATACCCAGACTTTACAGAGATTTGATGATCGTAAGAGGAGCTGAACTCATGGACCAAAATAACTATGCACATAAAAAGTACAATTACTTACCTAAAAAAGATGATGTGGTTAACTTTATATGGCAATCAAAGTGTTATTGGAACAGGAATTTAAAAAATAGCTTAGGGGCGCCTAGGTGGCTCAGTGGATTAAGCCACTGCCTTCAGCTCAGGTCATGATCTCAGGGTCCTGGGATCAAATCCTGCATCAGGCTCTCTGCTCAGCAGGGAGTCTGCTTCTCTCTCTCTCTCTCTCACTCTCTCTCTTTCTGCCTGCCCTCCGTCTACTTGTGATCTCTCTCTGTCAAATAAAAAAATAAATAAAATCTTAAGAAAAAAGAATGACTGTACTTTTAAAAAATAGCTTAAAAGGGGCACCTGGGTGGCTATGTGGGTTAAAAAGACATGTAGACCTGTGGATTAGAGTAGAGTGCCCAGATATGGACCATCAACTCTATGGTCAAAAAATCTTTGACAAAGCAGAGAAAATTATACAGTGGAAAAAAGACAGCCTCTTCAATCAATGGTGCTGGAAACATTGGACAGCTATGTATGGAAGAATGACACTCAACCATTCTCTTATACCATACATAAAAATAAATTCGAAATGGACAAACGACCTCAACGTGAGGCAGGAGTCTATCAAAATCCTAGAGGAGAACATAGGCAGTAACCTCTTGGACACTGGCCACAGCAAATTCTTTCAAGACATGTCTCTAAAGACAAAGGAAACAAAAGCAAAAATGAACTTTTGGGACTTCATCAAGATCAAAAGTTTCTGCACAGTAAAGGAAACAGTCAACAAAATGAAGAGACAACCCACGGAAAGGGAGAAGATTTTCACAAATGACATTACAGATAAAGGGCTGATATCCAAGATCTATAAAGAACTCCTCAAACTCAACACACAAAAAACAGATAATCATGTCAAAAAATGGGCAGAAGACATGAACAGACACTTCTCCAAAGAAGACATACAAATGGCAAACAGATGCATGAGAAAATGGTCATCATCATTAGCCATCAGGGAGATTCAAATCAAAAGGACATTGGGATACCACTTTACACAGTTAGAATGGCCAAAATTAACAAGGCAATAAACAACAAGTGTTGGAGAGGATGTGGAGAATGGGGAACCCTCTTACACTATTGGTGAGAATGCCAATTGGTGCAGCTACTTTGGGATACAGTGTGGAGACTCCTTAAGAAATTAAAATTAGAGCTACCCTATGACACTGCAATTGCACTACTGAGTATTTACCCCTAAGATACAGATGCAGTGAAAAGAAGGGACATCTGTACCTATAGCAGCAATGGCCACAGTCATTAAACTTTGGAAAGAACCAAGATGACCTTCAATGGATGAACGAATAAAGAAGATATGATCCATTTTTACAATGGAGTATTATGCTTCCTTCTGAAAGGAAGGATACCCAACTTTTGTAACAACATGGACGGGACTGGAGGAGATTTTCCTGAGTGGAATAATTCAAGCAGAGATTGTCAATTTTCATATGGTTTCACTTAATTGTGGAGCATAAAGAATAACACAGAAGACACTGGGTGATCAAGAGGAGAAGTGAGTGGGGGGAAATTGGAGGGGGAGACAGACCATGAGAGACTCTGAGAAACAAACCGAGAGTTTTGAGGGGAGGGGGCAGAGGGTTGGGTAAGCCTGTTAATGGGAGTTATGGAGGGCACATTTTGCATGGAGCACTGGGTGTGGTGCATAAACAGTGAATTTTGGAACCCTGAAACAAATAAAATAAAAATGACAACAACTCCTTTTCCCAACATGTGGTAGGAGTCCCCCAAATGATTGGAAGCAGCCTCCACTAGAGATCAATCCACTGCATGTTGAAGGTTCTCCCACTTCAAAAAGACCAAGAAATATCCAATCCCAAAACAAAGTAAGGGCCAGCTCCACCTCATGGAATACCACCTGCTCTCCCTTAGATAGTGTGCTGTTGCTTTAATAAACCTGCCTTCTGCTTTCACTTGGGCATTGATCTCTAATTCTCACGTGCCAACAATAAAAATAATGATGGTTTACCGTTACAATTCATAGAAAAGGAGGTACAGGGAAATTGAATGGAAGGGAATAACAAAGTAGGTTCTTAAGTCAATCTTCCTTGTAAAAATATTAACCTGAAAGAGCATTTCTGCCACCTCTCTCCTGTTTGATCTGATAAAGAATGACCATGATACATGAATTATAGTTCGGGATTTTGAAAAGCATAATAGCTTTATACCAACACTTGAGCTTTTATTTATTTATTTATTTATTTATTGCTAACAAGATAAGTCGATTGGATATGCGGTTCCTGACAACCAACCTCAGAAGAGAGTCCATCTTCATGAGAAGTCAGAAAGAACCACAAACCAAACCTCAAAATGGATTCAAAGAGAAAATACTCTTAAAAAATTTCCCTTCCTGGGGCACCCGAGTGGCTCAGTGAATTTGGCTCACTGGGCCTTTGCGTTCGGCTCAGGTCATGATCCTAGGGTCCCGGGATTGAGCCCCATGTCTGGCTCTCTGCTCAGCAGGGAGCCTGCTTCCACTTCTCTCTCTGCCTACTTGTGATCTCTGTCTGTCAAATAAATAAATAAAATCTTAAAAAAAAATTTTCTTGGGCACCTGGGTGGCAGAGTGAGTTAAAGCCTCTGCCTTTGGCTCAGGTCATGATTCCAGGGTCCTGGGATCGAGCCCCACATCAGGCTCACTCCTCAGCAGGAAGCCTGTTTCTTCCTCTCTCTCTGCCTGCCTCTCTTCCTACTTGTGATCTCTATCAAATAAATAAATAAAATCTTTAAAACTAAAATTTCCCTTCCTATCAGAAGCAGACCAAACCACTAACAAATTCCCCAGAAAGCTTCATCTAAAAGGTTTTACTTTCTTCAGACACCCAGCAGGACCTTCTTCTCGGGGCCTGGTATTTCTTCAATGGCCTATTCCAGAGAATAAGACACTAAACTACTGAGCGCCAAGGACCTCAGAACCACGAAAGAGATGATCAGGTGCACAATGCATGCCTCTGGTCAACAAGAGGGTATGTAAACGTTTGCTGCTTTTCTGCATTTTTCAAAGCTGAGTTTTTAGCTGGTGGCCGCTCCTTTAGGATAAATTGCTGATACCATATAGTAAAAGCTATTATATGATCTTTTACAAACCATTTCCTATCTTTGCAATCTCATGTGCCAAGACAGACACGGATTATTTAAAACCCCGAAGAGAGTGCTATTGCATTTAAATTGCCTGTAACCTTCGTGCAATAGATTTATGATTGATGATTTAGTTAAAATATAACTAAATATAACTAAAATATAACTGTTTTAAATATTTATTCTCAGTAACCGATTTCAAACTATGCTCATTTAAGTAAGTTGGTGCATAATCCCATTTCTATTAAAACATAGTGCAAGGACCAATGCCGCGCTTCCCAGAGAACCCCAAGCTCTTTTTCTAGAATGGCCATATGCCTATGTATCAGGCGTCCTCTTTTCACTCCCTTTGTGGAGCACCTACCATGGAGGTCATGTAATAACCAATAATCAAAAAACAAACAAAAAACCCAAACATCCAGGTCGAAGTGATTCCCGCGTGCCATGATGCAATGGCAGACCTTGCCTGGAGACTAGGAGACTGCTCAAACAGATTGCGGGCAAGCATCTCAGCCCAGGCTTGTGCTGGGGAAGCTGGTTCCCGGCTTTGGGCACAATCAGGAAGCCAGCGAAGTGACCCGAAAGTGCAGCCGGGGTTTAGGGCTGATGATCTTTTTGCAGCCAGGCAGCAGGAGGACACGCCTTGGGGAGCCAGGCTAGGAGGCCGCCCAGCGCTGGCGCTGGCCAGGCTCGCAGGCCCCCTGGGCTTCGCTGGCGCCATTGCCCCGGCCCGCACCTCAGGACGGAAGGGGATGGGGGTGAGGGCGGGGGCGGCCCAGAGAAGGGGCTTTGCTAATTACCGAAGCGGGAATTGAGCTCGCGGAGGAAGCGGTGGAGAGTCTGAGAGGAGATGGAGGGGCTGGCAGAGGAGGGGTGCCCCGCCCCGCCCCAAGGCTTCCCCGATGACCCTCTGGGAGCAGGTAAAATGACACCGCTCTGCGCCTTCACCTGGAGCAGAAAGCGCGGGCCGCGAGCTCGCGGGGGTGTCGGGACCCAGCCTCCCGCGATCCCCGGGGCAGCGGGACAACCCCGGACGAAGCGCCACACCCGGGTCCCCACGGGGTCGGGCGGGGACGGAGCCAAGCGAGGTGCCCCCCGCAGCGAGCGCAATAGCCCCCATCGTTTGGCACCCCCACGTGCGGGTGCCGAGGACCCCCTTCCCTCATCCCGAGCTGTGGCCCCGCCACTTTTGTTCTGGACTTGGGATCCCAGGTAGAAACTAGTCCCTCAGACCTCCCTGGCAGCAAGGAGCACAGGGAGGGATTCTCAGTCGTGTGTGTCCCCCGCCCCCCTCTTCCTCTCTCCACATTCACATGCCTTCTGGCCTCCCTTTCCTCTCCTCGTTGTCACTTTTATTAAATGGTTTTGTTCTGCATGTTCACCTGCAGAGCGATTTCATCATTGAATATACAGGAAACTGAGTTGGAGCCCACCTGTGAGAGCCCACCTGTGGAGGCCTTTCATTAGAATGGTCTCTGGTTCTAGCCTCAGTTCAGAATACTGCGTGTACCTGAGGACCGAGTCCAGATGTTTCTTTCATCTCTGATTTGAATTTGAAATCCTAATGTCACTATGACCTGGGAAGCCGAGGTCCACTGCATCTTCATCTGAAATTCCACTAGAGCTCCCATTTACCTAGTGCCAGCGTGAGTCTGTTTTCCACTACTGTCAGGGTTCTAGAAGTTCATGCACTGCCCACCACTGACAGTAGGGGCATCTCTCTGTCCAGATTTTCCCTTTACATAAGGAGGTCAGTTACAGGAGATTAGGGCCCACTCTAACCACCTCACTGTAATGTGATTGCATCTGTAAGGACTCTAGTTCCAAATAAGGTCACGTTCTGTGGTACCAGAGATAAGGACAGCAGCAAGGTTTCTGGGGGTAATGCAGGTCAGCTCTTAACAGTCCACTCTCTGGCTCCCCAAATTCATGTCCTTCCCGTGTGCAAAATACCTTCACCCAATGCCCTCCAAAGCACTAATCATCCTAGAATCAACTCAAAATCTGAAATCTCATCTGTCCTCCTCCTCTCAAAGACCTAGATCTCACCCAGACCATGGGACCTGAGGACTGCATCCAGAAGCCACAGTCTCCTGGTAAAGCTGCCCATCAGGTCCTGACATCACCCTCATTCGTCGCAGCAGCCGAGGGCCTACAGTTCCGAGAGACAGTTTCTCAGAGGAAGTTTGAAGACCACCTCAGAGGACGTTGTTTGGGAGTGGATGAAGAGGGAAGGGGGTCAGAGCCTCCTGCCATTCCCGGGGCACCCAGAACCCAGAGAGTGAGGCCTTGGGTGCTTTCTAGTGACAGTTTCAAGGCAATTCTTTGACTTTGGGACTTCAGAGTTAATTTAGTTTTCATTTGTGATTATTATTTTTGTGTGGGGGCCATAGCATTTCATTTGACCTATGGCTGTTTTCACTCCCGGTTCTGAAGAAGCCCCTAAATCCTAACCCTGTTGAGGACTCTGAAAGCTCTCAGAGCAGCAGTACTGGGGGACAGTGTGGATACATGGTTTGGTTTCTCCTCTGGCCTGATTCTGCGGCAGCCCCGCTCTGTCCTCCTCAGACTTCAGAGCAATAGCTGAATAAGTGGAGAAAGGACCAGGGGGTCAGGAAGGTGGTCACCGAAGAGTGACTTCTCTGGGGGGTGGCTGAGCTAGCGAGTGAGCGTGTTAGTCCAGCTCTGCCTGCAGTCTGGATGGAGCTGAAGAGGGGCCAGCGAAGGGGAGGAAGAGCAGAGAGCAGGGAAAAAGGGAGGAGATTCAGACGAAGGGAAGTAATTGGGAGGAGAGAAGAAACTCTAGAAGACAGGCATGTAAGAAAAGATAAGGGATGAAGTGGGCATCAGGAAAGGGCACCACCAGGGAAGGAGAGAGGGGAAGGGAGAGCAATGGAGGGAGGAAAGGGGAAAGGAAGAAGGGAGGAGTCAGCAGGCCAGGGCTCCCCCTGCATCTGAAGAAGAGGTGCCTGGTCCCCCCTGAAAAACAGGATGCTCACTCTTTGGTCCCAGTTTCTGCTCCCAGTGCTACTGGGCTTTGCAGCAAATTAATGACATATATAAAATTATAAGGAAATGACACCTTCGGTTCCATTATGAGTAGAGCTTTTAAAATGGTCTCATGAGGCAGGAAATCTAGCCATTGGCTGTGCAAGGCATGAGGCCTGTTAGTGATTCTACTCTTTCCTCTGCAGAATGGGTCTTTCTACATTCCAGGAACTTTCTACCCCAATAAACAATGTGGCGAATCTCTCAGTTTGTTGTACTTTTGGTTTAAACAGCCAACTGTCTCTTAAAAAGGACTTTTGTTTAAAGTCCTTTAAAAAAAAAGTCCTTTCAAAAAAATCTTGTTTTTTATTTTTTATTTTTTAATCCCATATGTTTACTCTGATCCTGGAACTTTGTCATTTTGAACTTCTCTGCTGATTAAAATATTCTTCATCATCAGCACTTACTGCTCTCCTCTCCTGGTGGTCTCTCCAGAAGGGGTCTTCTCTAGCTCTTCTAGCAGGAGATGGGCACTTCCCCTCTACCCCTGTTGCCGGACCAAGCTTACCTATCCTGCAGGGTCAGGTCGGCCTGGCCTTTTATCTGTTGTTCTCTTCTGAGTGGTTAGTTTTTCATAGATATCGTGCTTTGCTTTTGTCAGGATTTACCCTGCACTATCAAAACCCTTTTCTTGTGCCAGTGAAGCCTAAGAAACAGTCCTGATGATTGAACCAGGATCTCGAACAGATCATATTTATCCTGAATGTTCTGTCCAAAATGAAAAATACATTTCTGAGAAGCATCAAGTTCTCTGAGATGGGAAGTTTCACCAACTCTGTCATGTAGGGGCATCAATTCTGATTCTGTGTCAATTTTCCTACTTTCCCAGCTAGTAATTCTCTACCTCAGAAAGCCCACTCTCAACCATTTCCTCTCTCAAAGGCAGTTGCTCTTAGAGTCTGCACATGGCACTTGGAGCCTGCTGGTCGTTGGCTACTGCCCTCTGTACCTTGGGTCTAACAGCTGCGTGGCATCAAGATGAGAATGTCTCTTGTTCTAAGACTTAATATAGTTTGGGGCACATGGTAAGCAATAATCACTTATTATGTTGATCCAAGTGATCGACCTTTCTTAATTATTCTAGTACCACAGTTTACTTGTTCTAAGATTTGTCCCCCCCATCTTAATATCTCTTAAGGTGGCACGCACCTTGCACTTGAGGACATATCCTAGTTTAACTGACAGCATTTCTCTTTCTTAGTCGAACATAAACTATAGTGCATCTTACCCTTGATGAAAGCTAGGATGCAATTAAATACTCTATTATGGTTATGATTCTGATATTTGAAATCCTCCGGTAGCTCCCTGTGCCCCCACAGTGTCGTGCTTCACCTCCTTGGAATAGTGTACAAACCATCTCATCCCCAGTGTTAACCCCGGGGCTCAGGCTCCATTTCCAGGTGATGCTGCCCGATCAGCTGTCGGTTGTCAATGAACTTGCTGTAGTTTCCCGAATGCACTGTGCTGCCTCCTGGCACTTTGAAACTTGACACACTCATCCTCATTTTTCGCTTTGCCCATGTCTATCCCCTCCCCTGAAAATCTGCTCCTAAGTGGCTTTTCCCAGCTCCAACCTACCCTTGGCAGTCTTTTATCTCCCTGTGGTAAAGCCTGTCACACTGCACCATGGACATGCCCGTTGGCCCCCTGAGAAGACAAAAGGGACAGTGACGGCTCCCCAGCATTTGCAGCTCTAGTGCAGAGCCCCATGCCTGGCTTGCAGGAAATGCCAGATCATGAAGACAAACGGAGATCATCCTCTGGCTAAAACCAGCCCTTCTTTGCCTACCGCAGGATCTGGATCAATAAAGAGCAGCCAGTTATTATTGCTGTTTTTCTAGGGATTTTTCCACATATATTTCCCTGGTCTTTACTCTTTTAGTAGCACTTTAATTCAGGCTTCAAGCACTTCCTAGTCTGATCAGGTGAAATCATTTTCCTTCCCATACCCTCGATGTTTTTCACACCTAGTAATTCTTTTTTTAAAGATCTTATTTACCCATTTGACAGATCACAAGTAGGTAGAGAGGCAGGCAGAGTGAGGGCGGGGGAAGCAGGCTCCCCGCTGAGCAGAGAGCCCGATGTGGGGCTCCATCCCAGGACCCTGAAATCATGACCTGAGCCGAAGGCAGAGGCCTAAACCACTGTGCAACCCTGGAGCCCCATATCTCGTAATTTTTAATCAACGTGGATTTGCTGCATCAAATAGTTCCTTCTTCTTCAAATATAAATATATAAAATATTGATCAAGTCACGTGCATGTCCTAGGAGAATGTCATACCTTTAGTAGCAAACTTGAAATCTTGGCCATTGGTTTTGATTTTTGTTTTGGTTTGATTTGGTTTGGTTTTTGTAAATTTAAAAATCTCTCCATCCCTTGGCTCTGTCTGACCTGAGTGCTTTCAGCTGTTTCTGCAACAAAATTGTCCTGGCAGCGAAAACTCTCATTGTTTTCAGTGGCGCCCCCTTCTGAACACTTTGTTAATAAAAAGCTTTTTTTTTTTTTTTTTTGGCTATTGTAAATGTGGACAACAATTAGGAATTTCAAAGTGGTGAACCTCAGATAATTTTCTCTAAGTGTGGGGTGAGGGTTACTCAAAAAGGAACTTGACAAGTCTTTAAAAATATTGATAATCATTATAACATACCGTGACTTATTGTTACTGTGCTCTTAACTGGGCTAACACTTGTTGGCTTCCGAGAAAGACTAACATAGTTCTATATGGTTCTGGCGGCGTTCTAGCACAGGGTCTCAAGAGGCAGGGATTCTAGCCACTGGCTGTACACATTACTGAAGTTCTTTGTTCCCTTTAAACATTATTTCTCTCTTGATATGCATTCTTGTTTTGTATTATATTGCATTATAAAGTTTTTTTTTTAACAGACTGCATTTTTTAGAGTAGTTTGGGGATCAAAGTAAAATTCCCTTTCCCACATACACACAGCCTTCCCCATTATCAACATCCTGTACCACGGTAATAATTTTTGACGCTCACTGAACCTACACTGACACATCATTATCACCCTAAAGTCCACAGTTTACATTAGAGTTCACTCTTGGTGGGGCACCAGGGTGGCTCAGTGGGTTAAGGCTTCTGTTTTCGGCTCCGGTCATAATCTCACAGTCCTGGGATCGAGCCCCAGACCAGACTCTCTGCTTGGCAGGGAGCCTGCTTTCCCCCAACCCCTGCTTTCCCCGCCTGCCTCTCTGCCTGCTTTGATGCCTGTCAAATAAATAAATAAAATCTTAAAAAAACCTTTTCTCATAGAGTTCACTCTTGGTATAGTATCTTATGCATTTTGACAAATGTGTAGTGATATATATCTAAAATATCATGCATATCATACAGAACATTTTCACTGGCCTAAAAATCCTCTGTGCTCTGCCTGTTCATCCTCCTCTTCTCCTAACTGATACAAACCGCTGACTTTTATACAATTTGCATAGTTCTGCCTTTTCTAGAAGGTCATATAGTTGGAACCTTGCAACATGAAGCTTTTTCAAATTGACTTCTTTCACTTATTATGACGGATTTTAAGTTTGTTCCATGTCTTTTCATTGCTTGATAGCCATTTCTGTTTATCGCTGAATCATATCCCATTGTTTCAATGGACCAAAGTTTATCTATCCATTCTCCTCCTGAAGGACATCTTGGTTACTTCCAACTCTTGGCACTTATGGGTAAAGCTGTTACAAACACAGGTTTATATGCAGGACTCTGTGTACACAAAGTTGTCGCTCTTTTGGGTGAGTACCAAGGAGCATGATTGCTGGATCATATGGTAAGAATATGTTTAGTTTTGTAAGAAACTGCCCAGCTGTCTTCCAAAGTGGTAGCACCATTTTGGTGTTCTCACCAGAATGAATGAGAGTTTCTCTTGTTCCTCATCGTCAAAAGCATTTTATGTTGTCAGTATTTTGGATTTTAGCCATTCTAATAGATGTGTAGTGATATATCATTGTCTTATTTATTTATTTATTTTTAAAAAAGATTTTATTTATTTATTTGACAGAGAGAGATCACAAGAAGACGGAGAGGCAGTCAGAGAGAGAGAGAAAGGGAAGCAGGCTCCTCCTGAGCAGAGAGCCCAACGTGGAACTCGATCCCAGGACCCTGAGATCATGACCTGATCCAAAGGCAGCGGCTTAACCCACTAAGCCATCCAGGCGCCCCTCATGTTCTTTTAATTTACAATTCCTTAATTAGACATGCTGTGGATCATCACAGCATCTGTTCATATCATTATTGCCATCTCAATATCTTCTTAAGTGAGGTGTCTGTTCCAGTCCTTGCCAATTTTTCAATCAGGTCATTCATTTTCTTGTGTTTGAGTTAATAAATGAATAAATTATAATAATAAATAATAAATAAATAAATAATGAATGAATGAATGAATTTATTATATATATTATATATGTTATATATAATATATATTATATATATTATTATATATTAAATAATTTATTAAAAATAAATTTACTAATGAGGCCAAGAATTCAGAATCACAAATACTTCAGAACTAATAATAACTGCCATCACTTGTTGTTATTGTATAAGATAAATCCTACGATCAAGTTTCAATTTTAAATTCTTACAATTTTAAATTCTTAAAACCTTATGAAGAAGCATCATTTGGAGGGAGCAGTTTTCATAATTTATCATCCATCAGCCTTTTTTTTAAGATTTTATTTATTTATTGGACACAGAGAGAGAGAGAGAGAGAGAGAGAGAGAGAGAGAGATTACAAGTAAGCAGAGAGGCAGGCAAGCAGGGAGGGAAGCAGGCTTCCTTTTGAGCAGAGCCCGATGTGGGGCTGGATCCCAGGACCCAGAGACCATGACTTGAGATGAAGGCAGAGGCTTAACCCACCACCCACGTGATGAGAGAGCCCCTCAGGTGCCCCTCATCCATCAGCCTTAATTGTTTGGAGGAAAATGTGTGGATGAGTAATGCCTTAGGGAGCTAATCTCTCTAAAGGATTTTCAATCTTTACCCCTTCAAGGTTTTTGCACAGTTCTGATAGCCTCTAAACATCCAGCTGATTTCTACAGTGACAAGCCTGTTAAAAACTGTCCTCAAACCAGGAATAGAGCTTGAAACGTACCAGTCAAGAACAACTTTGAGTCTTTTAAGGAATTTATCATCATTTCTTTGTTATGATTCCAGGTTCCTGGGATTGAGTCCCACAGTGGGCTCTCTGCTCAGCAGGGAGCCTGCTTCCATTCCTCTCTCTCTGCCTGCCCCTCTGCCTTCCTGTGATCTCTGTCAAGTAAATAAATAAACTTTAAAAAAACCATATTTTATACCAGTTATTCATGTTTATTAACTAAGATATCACAATACAAATAATACAAGCAGTTGCTCTTTATTAATACCTTCAACCAAGATCAAAAAAATATGTCATATTTTCTCCAAAAATTTTATATCATCTGATAGGTCAGATATATATAAAATTACATTTAAAGTCTTAAAAATATCAGCAATATTTTCATTTAAATGCAAATTTCAAAGAAAATCTACTTTTCCAAACACGACTTTTTATCCTATATTTTTTTTAAATTTGTCAATATCTGATCAATTGTTTAGCGAGACTATAAATG
This sequence comes from Mustela nivalis, assembly GCF_964662115.1. NCBI lineage: Eukaryota > Metazoa > Chordata > Mammalia > Carnivora > Mustelidae > Mustela > Mustela nivalis. The sequence goes on along the minus strand of NW_028135444.1, from coordinate 131,953 downwards.
TTAGATCGAAAAAAATGATTAATAGATGTAGGTTCAAATTATTATGTTCCATTAAAAATGATTTAGTCTTTGATGAACATCTGTTTGGTAATGTGTTGTATCCAAATATAGTAAATTAATGACATATATAAAATTATAGGGAAATGACACTTTCAGTTCCATTATGAGTAGAGCTTTTAAAATGCTATTTGTCACAACCTGTCATCTTGTCATTATGTAGCATTATGTAGCATTTAAAAAATGTATACTCTTCACTTTGAAGTCTTTTAGAAATCTAAAATATGACTTTCTATGGATTGTGTTTCCATATTCCTTTATTGCCACTTTGAACAAATCCACATGCTTTGATTCAAAGGTAATAAATTCCTCTTATTTGGAAAAATGATGTTTATTTTTGTTCTCTCACCCTTAGCAGGTGGTTTCATTTTAGCACACTTCAGAGTTATAATTTTATGCTTATTAAAAACATTTATTATGATCTACATAGATGAATGAAATTTTTATTTTATTAAATTATTTGCCAAAAAATCTGTAATTTTAAAAAATGTATTTCTTTTGAAGGGTTATTTTAGAGCATTCAGAGAGGATCTAGGAGTGTGGTATTATGCAATTTTTAAGTAGGTTTGAAATGGTTATTCATATGATTGTTTCTTTGAGGCTTTTGCTTATTTTGGGTTTTTTTGTCTTCTTTTGTCTTCTTTTGTTCATTATATGCTCTAAAATATTTTGAAAGTAAATTTAAGGTATGTTTTACATAGTTTATTTTTTGAAAAAAATATTGAAATGACTTATGAAATTCAGTATATTCTCAACATTAATTTATTCTGAAATTTACCAATTGTCTACTGTCTATTATATGGCAGATATTACTTCAGACTACACTGGTAAATGAAATACTTGGATTTGTAGAACGTTTATTTTAATGGGTGAGACAATTAAAAGCTATAAACCTGAATAAAAATTGCATAGTGCATTCAAAAATGATGAGTGCAATGGGGAAAGAGAAAAATTAGATCAGGATGAGAAAAATCAAGGTTGCTAGGCAGGGGATGGGGAGGTAAGAATTTTAATAGGAAGATCGGGTTAGTTACAATGAAGCTGACAATTGAACAAACGTATGGAAAGGTGATGAATTTGCCCAGAACTATCAGCAATAAGGTCACTCCAGACAAAGGAATTGGCTATCTTGAAGGCCATTAGGTTGGATCATGCCTGGCAGATCTGAGGAATAGCAAGGAGGCCACTGTGAGGGACTGAAGAGTAGCAGGGAAAGAGATCACAGAGGTTAAATGAGTGGCTAGATCATGTAAAAGCTTAGAAGTCATTGTAAAACTGTGGCTTTATATTTGAAAACTTACTGTGTGATAGAATTTCTACTAATAACTGAGAGTTCAAATGTCCATAAAATTTCAAGGATTCTTATTCTGGTAAGACAGAATAAAGAAAAAGAGTTCATATTTTCACATGGTGTAACAAATGCTTGGAGATCCAAGTGTAGGAAGCTATGGGAGCACAGAAGAAGGCACTAAAATCACACCAATATATTTGATGACTGTGACTTTATGTAAATTTGTATTTTCTAGATTTTTTTTATAGTCATGGAATCACACAGTATATTCTATTCATTGCCTGGCTTTTCTTTTCTCAGCACCATTACTTTGAGAATCTCCAATTGTAAATAGTTCATTTTGATGTTGAATAGTAATCTCTTTAATGAATAGATCATAATTTGTCTTTGCTCTATTGATGGACATTGATGAACATTTCTACTGTTTTCAATTCTTAAAAATAAAGCTGCTATGAAATTCATATACAAGTCCTTGTACGAACATAGCGTTTGTTTCTCTTGGTTAAATGTGTAGAAGTAAAATGGCTATTGGTGTAACTGCAACGTATTTTGCATTTAAAAAAATTTTCAAACTATTTTCCAAAGTGGTGGTATCATGATATATGCCAGCAACAGTTTAGATTTTTTGTTGCTTCTCAATCTAGCTCAGACGAAGTACAATTAGCCTTTATAATTTTAGCCATTCTAATAGATATGTAAGCATGTCTCATTATGATTTTAATTTGTATTTCTTTAATGTCTAAATGTTGAGAAATTTGTCATGTGCCTATAAGCCATCCATATCCTTTAGGTGAATGAATGAGAGTTTCTCTTGTTCCTCATCGTCAAAAGCATTTTATGTTGTCAGTATTTTGGATTTTAGCCATTCTAATAGATGTGTAGTGATAGATCATTGTCTTATTTATTTATTTATTTTTAAAAAAGATTTTATTTATTTATTTGACAGAGAGAGATCACAAGAAGACGGAGAGGCAGTCAGAGAGAGAGAGAAAGGGAAGCAGGCTCCTCCTGAGCAGAGAGCCCAACGTGGAACTCGATCCCAGGACCCTGAGATCATGACCTGATCCAAAGGCAGCGGCTTAACCCACTAAGCCATCCAGGCGCCCCTCATGTTCTTTTAATTTACAATTCCTTAATTAGACATGCTGTGGATCATCACAGCATCTGTTCATATCATTATTGCCATCTCAATATCTTCTTAAGTGAGGTGTCTGTTCCAGTCCTTGCCAATTTTTCAATCAGGTCATTCATTTTCTTGTGTTTGAGTTAATAAATGAATAAATTATAATAATAAATAATAAATAAATAAATAATGAATGAATGAATGAATTTATTATATATATTATATATGTTATATATAATATATATTATATATATTATTATATATTAAATAATTTATTAAAAATAAATTTACTAATGAGGCCAAGAATTCAGAATCACAAATACTTCAGAACTAATAATAACTGCCATCACTTGTTGTTATTGTATAAGATAAATCCTACGATCAAGTTTCAATTTTAAATTCTTACAATTTTAAATTCTTAAAACCTTATGAAGAAGCATCATTTGGAGGGAGCAGTTTTCATAATTTATCATCCATCAGCCTTTTTTTTAAGATTTTATTTATTTATTGGACACAGAGAGAGAGAGAGAGAGAGAGAGAGATTACAAGTAAGCAGAGAGGCAGGCAAGCAGGGAGGGAAGCAGGCTTCCTTTTGAGCAGAGCCCGATGTGGGGCTGGATCCCAGGACCCAGAGACCATGACTTGAGATGAAGGCAGAGGCTTAACCCACCACCCACGTGATGAGAGAGCCCCTCAGGTGCCCCTCATCCATCAGCCTTAATTGTTTGGAGGAAAATGTGTGGATGAGTAATGCCTTAGGGAGCTAATCTCTCTAAAGGATTTTCAATCTTTACCCCTTCAAGGTTTTTGCACAGTTCTGATAGCCTCTAAACATCCAGCTGATTTCTACAGTGACAAGCCTGTTAAAAACTGTCCTCAAACCAGGAATAGAGCTTGAAACGTACCAGTCAAGAACAACTTTGAGTCTTTTAAGGAATTTATCATCATTTCTTTGTTATGATTCCAGGTTCCTGGGATTGAGTCCCACAGTGGGCTCTCTGCTCAGCAGGGAGCCTGCTTCCATTCCTCTCTCTCTGCCTGCCCCTCTGCCTTCCTGTGATCTCTGTCAAGTAAATAAATAAACTTTAAAAAAACCATATTTTATACCAGTTATTCATGTTTATTAACTAAGATATCACAATACAAATAATACAAGCAGTTGCTCTTTATTAATACCTTCAACCAAGATCAAAAAAATATGTCATATTTTCTCCAAAAATTTTATATCATCTGATAGGTCAGATATATATAAAATTACATTTAAAGTCTTAAAAATATCAGCAATATTTTCATTTAAATGCAAATTTCAAAGAAAATCTACTTTTCCAAACACGACTTTTTATCCTATATTTTTTTTAAATTTGTCAATATCTGATCAATTGTTTAGCGAGACTATAAATGTTAGATCGAAAAAAATGATTAATAGATGTAGGTTCAAATTATTATGTTCCATTAAAAATGATTTAGTCTTTGATGAACATCTGTTTGGTAATGTGTTGTATCCAAATATAGTAAATTAATGACATATATAAAATTATAGGGAAATGACACTTTCAGTTCCATTATGAGTAGAGCTTTTAAAATGCTATTTGTCACAACCTGTCATCTTGTCATTATGTAGCATTATGTAGCATTTAAAAAATGTATACTCTTCACTTTGAAGTCTTTTAGAAATCTAAAATATGACTTTCTATGGATTGTGTTTCCATATTCCTTTATTGCCACTTTGAACAAATCCACATGCTTTGATTCAAAGGTAATAAATTCCTCTTATTTGGAAAAATGATGTTTATTTTTGTTCTCTCACCCTTAGCAGGTGGTTTCATTTTAGCACACTTCAGAGTTATAATTTTATGCTTATTAAAAACATTTATTATGATCTACATAGATGAATGAAATTTTTATTTTATTAAATTATTTGCCAAAAAATCTGTAATTTTAAAAAATGTATTTCTTTTGAAGGGTTATTTTAGAGCATTCAGAGAGGATCTAGGAGTGTGGTATTATGCAATTTTTAAGTAGGTTTGAAATGGTTATTCATATGATTGTTTCTTTGAGGCTTTTGCTTATTTTGGGTTTTTTTGTCTTCTTTTGTCTTCTTTTGTTCATTATATGCTCTAAAATATTTTGAAAGTAAATTTAAGGTATGTTTTACATAGTTTATTTTTTGAAAAAAATATTGAAATGACTTATGAAATTCAGTATATTCTCAACATTAATTTATTCTGAAATTTACCAATTGTCTACTGTCTATTATATGGCAGATATTACTTCAGACTACACTGGTAAATGAAATACTTGGATTTGTAGAACGTTTATTTTAATGGGTGAGACAATTAAAAGCTATAAACCTGAATAAAAATTGCATAGTGCATTCAAAAATGATGAGTGCAATGGGGAAAGAGAAAAATTAGATCAGGATGAGAAAAATCAAGGTTGCTAGGCAGGGGATGGGGAGGTAAGAATTTTAATAGGAAGATCGGGTTAGTTACAATGAAGCTGACAATTGAACAAACGTATGGAAAGGTGATGAATTTGCCCAGAACTATCAGCAATAAGGTCACTCCAGACAAAGGAATTGGCTATCTTGAAGGCCATTAGGTTGGATCATGCCTGGCAGATCTGAGGAATAGCAAGGAGGCCACTGTGAGGGACTGAAGAGTAGCAGGGAAAGAGATCACAGAGGTTAAATGAGTGGCTAGATCATGTAAAAGCTTAGAAGTCATTGTAAAACTGTGGCTTTATATTTGAAAACTTACTGTGTGATAGAATTTCTACTAATAACTGAGAGTTCAAATGTCCATAAAATTTCAAGGATTCTTATTCTGGTAAGACAGAATAAAGAAAAAGAGTTCATATTTTCACATGGTGTAACAAATGCTTGGAGATCCAAGTGTAGGAAGCTATGGGAGCACAGAAGAAGGCACTAAAATCACACCAATATATTTGATGACTGTGACTTTATGTAAATTTGTATTTTCTAGATTTTTTTTATAGTCATGGAATCACACAGTATATTCTATTCATTGCCTGGCTTTTCTTTTCTCAGCACCATTACTTTGAGAATCTCCAATTGTAAATAGTTCATTTTGATGTTGAATAGTAATCTCTTTAATGAATAGATCATAATTTGTCTTTGCTCTATTGATGGACATTGATGAACATTTCTACTGTTTTCAATTCTTAAAAATAAAGCTGCTATGAAATTCATATACAAGTCCTTGTACGAACATAGCGTTTGTTTCTCTTGGTTAAATGTGTAGAAGTAAAATGGCTATTGGTGTAACTGCAACGTATTTTGCATTTAAAAAAATTTTCAAACTATTTTCCAAAGTGGTGGTATCATGATATATGCCAGCAACAGTTTAGATTTTTTGTTGCTTCTCAATCTAGCTCAGACGAAGTACAATTAGCCTTTATAATTTTAGCCATTCTAATAGATATGTAAGCATGTCTCATTATGATTTTAATTTGTATTTCTTTAATGTCTAAATGTTGAGAAATTTGTCATGTGCTTATAAGCCATCCATATCCTTTAGGTGAATGAATGAGAGTTTCTCTTGTTCCTCATCGTCAAAAGCATTTTATGTTGTCAGTATTTTGGATTTTAGCCATTCTAATAGATGTGTAGTGATAGATCATTGTCTTATTTATTTATTTATTTTTAAAAAAGATTTTATTTATTTATTTGACAGAGAGAGATCACAAGAAGACGGAGAGGCAGTCAGAGAGAGAGAGAAAGGGAAGCAGGCTCCTCCTGAGCAGAGAGCCCAACGTGGAACTCGATCCCAGGACCCTGAGATCATGACCTGATCCAAAGGCAGCGGCTTAACCCACTAAGCCATCCAGGCGCCCCTCATGTTCTTTTAATTTACAATTCCTTAATTAGACATGCTGTGGATCATCACAGCATCTGTTCATATCATTATTGCCATCTCAATATCTTCTTAAGTGAGGTGTCTGTTCCAGTCCTTGCCAATTTTTCAATCAGGTCATTCATTTTCTTGTGTTTGAGTTAATAAATGAATAAATTATAATAATAAATAATAAATAAATAAATAATGAATGAATGAATGAATTTATTATATATATTATATATGTTATATATAATATATATTATATATATTATTATATATTAAATAATTTATTAAAAATAAATTTACTAATGAGGCCAAGAATTCAGAATCACAAATACTTCAGAACTAATAATAACTGCCATCACTTGTTGTTATTGTATAAGATAAATCCTACGATCAAGTTTCAATTTTAAATTCTTACAATTTTAAATTCTTAAAACCTTATGAAGAAGCATCATTTGGAGGGAGCAGTTTTCATAATTTATCATCCATCAGCCTTTTTTTTAAGATTTTATTTATTTATTGGACACAGAGAGAGAGAGAGAGAGAGAGAGAGAGAGATTACAAGTAAGCAGAGAGGCAGGCAAGCAGGGAGGGAAGCAGGCTTCCTTTTGAGCAGAGCCGGATGTGGGGCTGGATCCCAGGACCCAGAGACCATGACTTGAGATGAAGGCAGAGGCTTAACCCACCACCCACGTGATGAGAGAGCCCCTCAGGTGCCCCTCATCCATCAGCCTTAATTGTTTGGAGGAAAATGTGTGGATGAGTAATGCCTTAGGGAGCTAATCTCTCTAAAGGATTTTCAATCTTTACCCCTTCAAGGTTTTTGCACAGTTCTGATAGCCTCTAAACATCCAGCTGATTTCTACAGTGACAAGCCTGTTAAAAACTGTCCTCAAACCAGGAATAGAGCTTGAAACGTACCAGTCAAGAACAACTTTGAGTCTTTTAAGGAATTTATCATCATTTCTTTGTTATGATTCCAGGTTCCTGGGATTGAGTCCCACAGTGGGCTCTCTGCTCAGCAGGGAGCCTGCTTCCATTCCTCTCTCTCTGCCTGCCCCTCTGCCTTCCTGTGATCTCTGTCAAGTAAATAAATAAACTTTAAAAAAACCATATTTTATACCAGTTATTCATGTTTATTAACTAAGATATCACAATACAAATAATACAAGCAGTTGCTCTTTATTAATACCTTCAACCAAGATCAAAAAAATATGTCATATTTTCTCCAAAAATTTTATATCATCTGATAGGTCAGATATATATAAAATTACATTTAAAGTCTTAAAAATATCAGCAATATTTTCATTTAAATGCAAATTTCAAAGAAAATCTACTTTTCCAAACACGACTTTTTATCCTATATTTTTTTTAAATTTGTCAATATCTGATCAATTGTTTAGCGAGACTATAAATGTTAGATCGAAAAAAATGATTAATAGATGTAGGTTCAAATTATTATGTTCCATTAAAAATGATTTAGTCTTTGATGAACATCTGTTTGGTAATGTGTTGTATCCAAATATAGTAAATTAATGACATATATAAAATTATAGGGAAATGACACTTTCAGTTCCATTATGAGTAGAGCTTTTAAAATGCTATTTGTCACAACCTGTCATCTTGTCATTATGTAGCATTATGTAGCATTTAAAAAATGTATACTCTTCACTTTGAAGTCTTTTAGAAATCTAAAATATGACCTTCTATGGATTGTGTTTCCATATTCCTTTATTGCCACTTTGAACAAATCCACATGCTTTGATTCAAAGGTAATAAATTCCTCTTATTTGGAAAAATGATGTTTATTTTTGTTCTCTCACCCTTAGCAGGTGGTTTCATTTTAGCACACTTCAGAGTTATAATTTTATGCTTATTAAAAACATTTATTATGATCTACATAGATGAATGAAATTTTTATTTTATTAAATTATTTGCCAAAAAATCTGTAATTTTAAAAAATGTATTTCTTTTGAAGGGTTATTTTAGAGCATTCAGAGAGGATCTAGGAGTGTGGTATTATGCAATTTTTAAGTAGGTTTGAAATGGTTATTCATATGATTGTTTCTTTGAGGCTTTTGCTTATTTTGGGTTTTTTTGTCTTCTTTTGTCTTCTTTTGTTCATTATATGCTCTAAAATATTTTGAAAGTAAATTTAAGGTATGTTTTACATAGTTTATTTTTTGAAAAAATATTGAAATGACTTATGAAATTCAGTATATTCTCAACATTAATTTATTCTGAAATTTACCAATTGTCTACTGTCTATTATATGGCAGATATTACTTCAGACTACACTGGTAAATGAAATACTTGGATTTGTAGAACGTTTATTTTAATGGGTGAGACAATTAAAAGCTATAAACCTGAATAAAAATTGCATAGTGCATTCAAAAATGATGAGTGCAATGGGGAAAGAGAAAAATTAGATCAGGATGAGAAAAATCAAGGTTGCTAGGCAGGGGATGGGGAGGTAAGAATTTTAATAGGAAGATCGGGTTAGTTACAATGAAGCTGACAATTGAACAAACGTATGGAAAGGTGATGAATTTGCCCAGAACTATCAGCAATAAGGTCACTCCAGACAAAGGAATTGGCTATCTTGAAGGCCATTAGGTTGGATCATGCCTGGCAGATCTGAGGAATAGCAAGGAGGCCACTGTGAGGGACTGAAGAGTAGCAGGGAAAGAGATCACAGAGGTTAAATGAGTGGCTAGATCATGTAAAAGCTTAGAAGTCATTGTAAAACTGTGGCTTTATATTTGAAAACTTACTGTGTGATAGAATTTCTACTAATAACTGAGAGTTCAAATGTCCATAAAATTTCAAGGATTCTTATTCTGGTAAGACAGAATAAAGAAAAAGAGTTCATATTTTCACATGGTGTAACAAATGCTTGGAGATCCAAGTGTAGGAAGCTATGGGAGCACAGAAGAAGGCACTAAAATCACACCAATATATTTGATGACTGTGACTTTATGTAAATTTGTATTTTCTAGATTTTTTTTATAGTCATGGAATCACACAGTATATTCTATTCATTGCCTGGCTTTTCTTTTCTCAGCACCATTACTTTGAGAATCTCCAATTGTAAATAGTTCATTTTGATGTTGAATAGTAATCTCTTTAATGAATAGATCATAATTTGTCTTTGCTCTATTGATGGACATTGATGAACATTTCTACTGTTTTCAATTCTTAAAAATAAAGCTGCTATGAAATTCATATACAAGTCCTTGTACGAACATAGCGTTTGTTTCTCTTGGTTAAATGTGTAGAAGTAAAATGGCTATTGGTGTAACTGCAACGTATTTTGCATTTAAAAAAATTTTCAAACTATTTTCCAAAGTGGTGGTATCATGATATATGCCAGCAACAGTTTAGATTTTTTGTTGCTTCTCAATCTAGCTCAGACGAAGTACAATTAGCCTTTATAATTTTAGCCATTCTAATAGATATGTAAGCATGTCTCATTATGATTTTAATTTGTATTTCTTTAATGTCTAAATGTTGAGAAATTTGTCATGTGCTTATAAGCCATCCATATCCTTTAGGTGAATGAATGAGAGTTTCTCTTGTTCCTCATCGTCAAAAGCATTTTATGTTGTCAGTATTTTGGATTTTAGCCATTCTAATAGATGTGTAGTGATAGATCATTGTCTTATTTATTTATTTATTTTTAAAAAAGATTTTATTTATTTATTTGACAGAGAGAGATCACAAGAAGACGGAGAGGCAGTCAGAGAGAGAGAGAAAGGGAAGCAGGCTCCTCCTGAGCAGAGAGCCCAACGTGGAACTCGATCCCAGGACCCTGAGATCATGACCTGATCCAAAGGCAGCGGCTTAACCCACTAAGCCATCCAGGCGCCCCTCATGTTCTTTTAATTTACAATTCCTTAATTAGACATGCTGTGGATCATCACAGCATCTGTTCATATCATTATTGCCATCTCAATATCTTCTTAAGTGAGGTGTCTGTTCCAGTCCTTGCCAATTTTTCAATCAGGTCATTCATTTTCTTGTGTTTGAGTTAATAAATGAATAAATTATAATAATAAATAATAAATAAATAAATAATGAATGAATGAATGAATTTATTATATATATTATATATGTTATATATAATATATATTATATATATTATTATATATTAAATAATTTATTAAAAATAAATTTACTAATGAGGCCAAGAATTCAGAATCACAAATACTTCAGAACTAATAATAACTGCCATCACTTGTTGTTATTGTATAAGATAAATCCTACGATCAAGTTTCAATTTTAAATTCTTACAATTTTAAATTCTTAAAACCTTATGAAGAAGCATCATTTGGAGGGAGCAGTTTTCATAATTTATCATCCATCAGCCTTTTTTTTAAGATTTTATTTATTTATTGGACACAGAGAGAGAGAGAGAGAGAGAGAGAGAGAGAGAGAGATTACAAGTAAGCAGAGAGGCAGGCAAGCAGGGAGGGAAGCAGGCTTCCTTTTGAGCAGAGCCGGATGTGGGGCTGGATCCCAGGACCCAGAGACCATGACTTGAGATGAAGGCAGAGGCTTAACCCACCACCCACGTGATGAGAGAGCCCCTCAGGTGCCCCTCATCCATCAGCCTTAATTGTTTGGAGGAAAATGTGTGGATGAGTAATGCCTTAGGGAGCTAATCTCTCTAAAGGATTTTCAATCTTTACCCCTTCAAGGTTTTTGCACAGTTCTGATAGCCTCTAAACATCCAGCTGATTTCTACAGTGACAAGCCTGTTAAAAACTGTCCTCAAACCAGGAATAGAGCTTGAAACGTACCAGTCAAGAACAACTTTGAGTCTTTTAAGGAATTTATCATCATTTCTTTGTTATGATTCCAGGTTCCTGGGATTGAGTCCCACAGTGGGCTCTCTGCTCAGCAGGGAGCCTGCTTCCATTCCTCTCTCTCTGCCTGCCCCTCTGCCTTCCTGTGATCTCTGTCAAGTAAATAAATAAACTTTAAAAAAACCATATTTTATACCAGTTATTCATGTTTATTAACTAAGATATCACAATACAAATAATACAAGCAGTTGCTCTTTATTAATACCTTCAACCAAGATCAAAAAAATATGTCATATTTTCTCCAAAAATTTTATATCATCTGATAGGTCAGATATATATAAAATTACATTTAAAGTCTTAAAAATATCAGCAATATTTTCATTTAAATGCAAATTTCAAAGAAAATCTACTTTTCCAAACACGACTTTTTATCCTATATTTTTTTTAAATTTGTCAATATCTGATCAATTGTTTAGCGAGACTATAAATGTTAGATCGAAAAAAATGATTAATAGATGTAGGTTCAAATTATTATGTTCCATTAAAAATGATTTAGTCTTTGATGAACATCTGTTTGGTAATGTGTTGTATCCAAATATAGTAAATTAATGACATATATAAAATTATAGGGAAATGACACTTTCAGTTCCATTATGAGTAGAGCTTTTAAAATGCTATTTGTCACAACCTGTCATCTTGTCATTATGTAGCATTATGTAGCATTTAAAAAATGTATACTCTTCACTTTGAAGTCTTTTAGAAATCTAAAATATGACCTTCTATGGATTGTGTTTCCATATTCCTTTATTGCCACTTTGAACAAATCCACATGCTTTGATTCAAAGGTAATAAATTCCTCTTATTTGGAAAAATGATGTTTATTTTTGTTCTCTCACCCTTAGCAGGTGGTTTCATTTTAGCACACTTCAGAGTTATAATTTTATGCTTATTAAAAACATTTATTATGATCTACATAGATGAATGAAATTTTTATTTTATTAAATTATTTGCCAAAAAATCTGTAATTTTAAAAAATGTATTTCTTTTGAAGGGTTATTTTAGAGCATTCAGAGAGGATCTAGGAGTGTGGTATTATGCAATTTTTAAGTAGGTTTGAAATGGTTATTCATATGATTGTTTCTTTGAGGCTTTTGCTTATTTTGGGTTTTTTTGTCTTCTTTTGTCTTCTTTTGTTCATTATATGCTCTAAAATATTTTGAAAGTAAATTTAAGGTATGTTTTACATAGTTTATTTTTTGAAAAAAATATTGAAATGACTTATGAAATTCAGTATATTCTCAACATTAATTTATTCTGAAATTTACCAATTGTCTACTGTCTATTATATGGCAGATATTACTTCAGACTACACTGGTAAATGAAATACTTGGATTTGTAGAACGTTTATTTTAATGGGTGAGACAATTAAAAGCTATAAACCTGAATAAAAATTGCATAGTGCATTCAAAAATGATGAGTGCAATGGGGAAAGAGAAAAATTAGATCAGGATGAGAAAAATCAAGGTTGCTAGGCAGGGGATGGGGAGGTAAGAATTTTAATAGGAAGATCGGGTTAGTTACAATGAAGCTGACAATTGAACAAACGTATGGAAAGGTGATGAATTTGCCCAAAACTATCAGCAATAAGGTCACTCCAGACAAAGGAATTGGCTATCTTGAAGGCCATTAGGTTGGATCATGCCTGGCAGATCTGAGGAATAGCAAGGAGGCCACTGTGAGGGACTGAAGAGTAGCAGGGAAAGAGATCACAGAGGTTAAATGAGTGGCTAGATCATGTAAAAGCTTAGAAGTCATTGTAAAACTGTGGCTTTATATTTGAAAACTTACTGTGTGATAGAATTTCTACTAATAACTGAGAGTTCAAATGTCCATAAAATTTCAAGGATTCTTATTCTGGTAAGACAGAATAAAGAAAAAGAGTTCATATTTTCACATGGTGTAACAAATGCTTGGAGATCCAAGTGTAGGAAGCTATGGGAGCACAGAAGAAGGCACTAAAATCACACCAATATATTTGATGACTGTGACTTTATGTAAATTTGTATTTTCTAGATTTTTTTTATAGTCATGGAATCACACAGTATATTCTATTCATTGCCTGGCTTTTCTTTTCTCAGCACCATTACTTTGAGAATCTCCAATTGTAAATAGTTCATTTTGATGTTGAATAGTAATCTCTTTAATGAATAGATCATAATTTGTCTTTGCTCTATTGATGGACATTGATGAACATTTCTACTGTTTTCAATTCTTAAAAATAAAGCTGCTATGAAATTCATATACAAGTCCTTGTACGAACATAGCGTTTGTTTCTCTTGGTTAAATGTGTAGAAGTAAAATGGCTATTGGTGTAACTGCAACGTATTTTGCATTTAAAAAAATTTTCAAACTATTTTCCAAAGTGGTGGTATCATGATATATGCCAGCAACAGTTTAGATTTTTTGTTGCTTCTCAATCTAGCTCAGACGAAGTACAATTAGCCTTTATAATTTTAGCCATTCTAATAGATATGTAAGCATGTCTCATTATGATTTTAATTTGTATTTCTTTAATGTCTAAATGTTGAGAAATTTGTCATGTGCTTATAAGCCATCCATATCCTTTAGGTGAATGAATGAGAGTTTCTCTTGTTCCTCATCGTCAAAAGCATTTTATGTTGTCAGTATTTTGGATTTTAGCCATTCTAATAGATGTGTAGTGATAGATCATTGTCTTATTTATTTATTTATTTTTAAAAAAGATTTTATTTATTTATTTGACAGAGAGAGATCACAAGAAGACGGAGAGGCAGTCAGAGAGAGAGAGAAAGGGAAGCAGGCTCCTCCTGAGCAGAGAGCCCAACGTGGAACTCGATCCCAGGACCCTGAGATCATGACCTGATCCAAAGGCAGCGGCTTAACCCACTAAGCCATCCAGGCGCCCCTCATGTTCTTTTAATTTACAATTCCTTAATTAGACATGCTGTGGATCATCACAGCATCTGTTCATATCATTATTGCCATCTCAATATCTTCTTAAGTGAGGTGTCTGTTCCAGTCCTTGCCAATTTTTCAATCAGGTCATTCATTTTCTTGTGTTTGAGTTAATAAATGAATAAATTATAATAATAAATAATAAATAAATAAATAATGAATGAATGAATGAATTTATTATATATATTATATATGTTATATATAATATATATTATATATATTATTATATATTAAATAATTTATTAAAAATAAATTTACTAATGAGGCCAAGAATTCAGAATCACAAATACTTCAGAACTAATAATAACTGCCATCACTTGTTGTTATTGTATAAGATAAATCCTACGATCAAGTTTCAATTTTAAATTCTTACAATTTTAAATTCTTAAAACCTTATGAAGAAGCATCATTTGGAGGGAGCAGTTTTCATAATTTATCATCCATCAGCCTTTTTTTTAAGATTTTATTTATTTATTGGACACAGAGAGAGAGAGAGAGAGAGAGAGAGATTACAAGTAAGCAGAGAGGCAGGCAAGCAGGGAGGGAAGCAGGCTTCCTTTTGAGCAGAGCCGGATGTGGGGCTGGATCCCAGGACCCAGAGACCATGACTTGAGATGAAGGCAGAGGCTTAACCCACCACCCACGTGATGAGAGAGCCCCTCAGGTGCCCCTCATCCATCAGCCTTAATTGTTTGGAGGAAAATGTGTGGATGAGTAATGCCTTAGGGAGCTAATCTCTCTAAAGGATTTTCAATCTTTACCCCTTCAAGGTTTTTGCACAGTTCTGATAGCCTCTAAACATCCAGCTGATTTCTACAGTGACAAGCCTGTTAAAAACTGTCCTCAAACCAGGAATAGAGCTTGAAACGTACCAGTCAAGAACAACTTTGAGTCTTTTAAGGAATTTATCATCATTTCTTTGTTATGATTCCAGGTTCCTGGGATTGAGTCCCACAGTGGGCTCTCTGCTCAGCAGGGAGCCTGCTTCCATTCCTCTCTCTCTGCCTGCCCCTCTGCCTTCCTGTGATCTCTGTCAAGTAAATAAATAAACTTTAAAAAAACCATATTTTATACCAGTTATTCATGTTTATTAACTAAGATATCACAATACAAATAATACAAGCAGTTGCTCTTTATTAATACCTTCAACCAAGATCAAAAAAATATGTCATATTTTCTCCAAAAATTTTATATCATCTGATAGGTCAGATATATATAAAATTACATTTAAAGTCTTAAAAATATCAGCAATATTTTCATTTAAATGCAAATTTCAAAGAAAATCTACTTTTCCAAACACGACTTTTTATCCTATATTTTTTTTAAATTTGTCAATATCTGATCAATTGTTTAGCGAGACTATAAATGTTAGATCGAAAAAAATGATTAATAGATGTAGGTTCAAATTATTATGTTCCATTAAAAATGATTTAGTCTTTGATGAACATCTGTTTGGTAATGTGTTGTATCCAAATATAGTAAATTAATGACATATATAAAATTATAGGGAAATGACACTTTCAGTTCCATTATGAGTAGAGCTTTTAAAATGCTATTTGTCACAACCTGTCATCTTGTCATTATGTAGCATTATGTAGCATTTAAAAAATGTATACTCTTCACTTTGAAGTCTTTTAGAAATCTAAAATATGACCTTCTATGGATTGTGTTTCCATATTCCTTTATTGCCACTTTGAACAAATCCACATGCTTTGATTCAAAGGTAATAAATTCCTCTTATTTGGAAAAATGATGTTTATTTTTGTTCTCTCACCCTTAGCAGGTGGTTTCATTTTAGCACACTTCAGAGTTATAATTTTATGCTTATTAAAAACATTTATTATGATCTACATAGATGAATGAAATTTTTATTTTATTAAATTATTTGCCAAAAAATCTGTAATTTTAAAAAATGTATTTCTTTTGAAGGGTTATTTTAGAGCATTCAGAGAGGATCTAGGAGTGTGGTATTATGCAATTTTTAAGTAGGTTTGAAATGGTTATTCATATGATTGTTTCTTTGAGGCTTTTGCTTATTTTGGGTTTTTTTGTCTTCTTTTGTCTTCTTTTGTTCATTATATGCTCTAAAATATTTTGAAAGTAAATTTAAGGTATGTTTTACATAGTTTATTTTTTGAAAAAAATATTGAAATGACTTATGAAATTCAGTATATTCTCAACATTAATTTATTCTGAAATTTACCAATTGTCTACTGTCTATTATATGGCAGATATTACTTCAGACTACACTGGTAAATGAAATACTTGGATTTGTAGAACGTTTATTTTAATGGGTGAGACAATTAAAAGCTATAAACCTGAATAAAAATTGCATAGTGCATTCAAAAATGATGAGTGCAATGGGGAAAGAGAAAAATTAGATCAGGATGAGAAAAATCAAGGTTGCTAGGCAGGGGATGGGGAGGTAAGAATTTTAATAGGAAGATCGGGTTAGTTACAATGAAGCTGACAATTGAACAAACGTATGGAAAGGTGATGAATTTGCCCAAAACTATCAGCAATAAGGTCACTCCAGACAAAGGAATTGGCTATCTTGAAGGCCATTAGGTTGGATCATGCCTGGCAGATCTGAGGAATAGCAAGGAGGCCACTGTGAGGGACTGAAGAGTAGCAGGGAAAGAGATCACAGAGGTTAAATGAGTGGCTAGATCATGTAAAAGCTTAGAAGTCATTGTAAAACTGTGGCTTTATATTTGAAAACTTACTGTGTGATAGAATTTCTACTAATAACTGAGAGTTCAAATGTCCATAAAATTTCAAGGATTCTTATTCTGGTAAGACAGAATAAAGAAAAAGAGTTCATATTTTCACATGGTGTAACAAATGCTTGGAGATCCAAGTGTAGGAAGCTATGGGAGCACAGAAGAAGGCACTAAAATCACACCAATATATTTGATGACTGTGACTTTATGTAAATTTGTATTTTCTAGATTTTTTTTATAGTCATGGAATCACACAGTATATTCTATTCATTGCCTGGCTTTTCTTTTCTCAGCACCATTACTTTGAGAATCTCCAATTGTAAATAGTTCATTTTGATGTTGAATAGTAATCTCTTTAATGAATAGATCATAATTTGTCTTTGCTCTATTGATGGACATTGATGAACATTTCTACTGTTTTCAATTCTTAAAAATAAAGCTGCTATGAAATTCATATACAAGTCCTTGTACGAACATAGCGTTTGTTTCTCTTGGTTAAATGTGTAGAAGTAAAATGGCTATTGGTGTAACTGCAACGTATTTTGCATTTAAAAAAATTTTCAAACTATTTTCCAAAGTGGTGGTATCATGATATATGCCAGCAACAGTTTAGATTTTTTGTTGCTTCTCAATCTAGCTCAGACGAAGTACAATTAGCCTTTATAATTTTAGCCATTCTAATAGATATGTAAGCATGTCTCATTATGATTTTAATTTGTATTTCTTTAATGTCTAAATGTTGAGAAATTTGTCATGTGCTTATAAGCCATCCATATCCTTTAGGTGAATGAATGAGAGTTTCTCTTGTTCCTCATCGTCAAAAGCATTTTATGTTGTCAGTATTTTGGATTTTAGCCATTCTAATAGATGTGTAGTGATAGATCATTGTCTTATTTATTTATTTATTTTTAAAAAAGATTTTATTTATTTATTTGACAGAGAGAGATCACAAGAAGACGGAGAGGCAGTCAGAGAGAGAGAGAAAGGGAAGCAGGCTCCTCCTGAGCAGAGAGCCCAACGTGGAACTCGATCCCAGGACCCTGAGATCATGACCTGATCCAAAGGCAGCGGCTTAACCCACTAAGCCATCCAGGCGCCCCTCATGTTCTTTTAATTTACAATTCCTTAATTAGACATGCTGTGGATCATCACAGCATCTGTTCATATCATTATTGCCATCTCAATATCTTCTTAAGTGAGGTGTCTGTTCCAGTCCTTGCCAATTTTTCAATCAGGTCATTCATTTTCTTGTGTTTGAGTTAATAAATGAATAAATTATAATAATAAATAATAAATAAATAAATAATGAATGAATGAATGAATTTATTATATATATTATATATGTTATATATAATATATATTATATATATTATTATATATTAAATAATTTATTAAAAATAAATTTACTAATGAGGCCAAGAATTCAGAATCACAAATACTTCAGAACTAATAATAACTGCCATCACTTGTTGTTATTGTATAAGATAAATCCTACGATCAAGTTTCAATTTTAAATTCTTACAATTTTAAATTCTTAAAACCTTATGAAGAAGCATCATTTGGAGGGAGCAGTTTTCATAATTTATCATCCATCAGCCTTTTTTTTAAGATTTTATTTATTTATTGGACACAGAGAGAGAGAGAGAGAGAGAGAGAGATTACAAGTAAGCAGAGAGGCAGGCAAGCAGGGAGGGAAGCAGGCTTCCTTTTGAGCAGAGCCGGATGTGGGGCTGGATCCCAGGACCCAGAGACCATGACTTGAGATGAAGGCAGAGGCTTAACCCACCACCCACGTGATGAGAGAGCCCCTCAGGTGCCCCTCATCCATCAGCCTTAATTGTTTGGAGGAAAATGTGTGGATGAGTAATGCCTTAGGGAGCTAATCTCTCTAAAGGATTTTCAATCTTTACCCCTTCAAGGTTTTTGCACAGTTCTGATAGCCTCTAAACATCCAGCTGATTTCTACAGTGACAAGCCTGTTAAAAACTGTCCTCAAACCAGGAATAGAGCTTGAAACGTACCAGTCAAGAACAACTTTGAGTCTTTTAAGGAATTTATCATCATTTCTTTGTTATGATTCCAGGTTCCTGGGATTGAGTCCCACAGTGGGCTCTCTGCTCAGCAGGGAGCCTGCTTCCATTCCTCTCTCTCTGCCTGCCCCTCTGCCTTCCTGTGATCTCTGTCAAGTAAATAAATAAACTTTAAAAAAACCATATTTTATACCAGTTATTCATGTTTATTAACTAAGATATCACAATACAAATAATACAAGCAGTTGCTCTTTATTAATACCTTCAACCAAGATCAAAAAAATATGTCATATTTTCTCCAAAAATTTTATATCATCTGATAGGTCAGATATATATAAAATTACATTTAAAGTCTTAAAAATATCAGCAATATTTTCATTTAAATGCAAATTTCAAAGAAAATCTACTTTTCCAAACACGACTTTTTATCCTATATTTTTTTTAAATTTGTCAATATCTGATCAATTGTTTAGCGAGACTATAAATGTTAGATCGAAAAAAATGATTAATAGATGTAGGTTCAAATTATTATGTTCCATTAAAAATGATTTAGTCTTTGATGAACATCTGTTTGGTAATGTGTTGTATCCAAATATAGTAAATTAATGACATATATAAAATTATAGGGAAATGACACTTTCAGTTCCATTATGAGTAGAGCTTTTAAAATGCTATTTGTCACAACCTGTCATCTTGTCATTATGTAGCATTATGTAGCATTTAAAAAATGTATACTCTTCACTTTGAAGTCTTTTAGAAATCTAAAATATGACCTTCTATGGATTGTGTTTCCATATTCCTTTATTGCCACTTTGAACAAATCCACATGCTTTGATTCAAAGGTAATAAATTCCTCTTATTTGGAAAAATGATGTTTATTTTTGTTCTCTCACCCTTAGCAGGTGGTTTCATTTTAGCACACTTCAGAGTTATAATTTTATGCTTATTAAAAACATTTATTATGATCTACATAGATGAATGAAATTTTTATTTTATTAAATTATTTGCCAAAAAATCTGTAATTTTAAAAAATGTATTTCTTTTGAAGGGTTATTTTAGAGCATTCAGAGAGGATCTAGGAGTGTGGTATTATGCAATTTTTAAGTAGGTTTGAAATGGTTATTCATATGATTGTTTCTTTGAGGCTTTTGCTTATTTTGGGTTTTTTTGTCTTCTTTTGTCTTCTTTTGTTCATTATATGCTCTAAAATATTTTGAAAGTAAATTTAAGGTATGTTTTACATAGTTTATTTTTTGAAAAAAATATTGAAATGACTTATGAAATTCAGTATATTCTCAACATTAATTTATTCTGAAATTTACCAATTGTCTACTGTCTATTATATGGCAGATATTACTTCAGACTACACTGGTAAATGAAATACTTGGATTTGTAGAACGTTTATTTTAATGGGTGAGACAATTAAAAGCTATAAACCTGAATAAAAATTGCATAGTGCATTCAAAAATGATGAGTGCAATGGGGAAAGAGAAAAATTAGATCAGGATGAGAAAAATCAAGGTTGCTAGGCAGGGGATGGGGAGGTAAGAATTTTAATAGGAAGATCGGGTTAGTTACAATGAAGCTGACAATTGAACAAACGTATGGAAAGGTGATGAATTTGCCCAGAACTATCAGCAATAAGGTCACTCCAGACAAAGGAATTGGCTATCTTGAAGGCCATTAGGTTGGATCATGCCTGGCAGATCTGAGGAATAGCAAGGAGGCCACTGTGAGGGACTGAAGAGTAGCAGGGAAAGAGATCACAGAGGTTAAATGAGTGGCTAGATCATGTAAAAGCTTAGAAGTCATTGTAAAACTGTGGCTTTATATTTGAAAACTTACTGTGTGATAGAATTTCTACTAATAACTGAGAGTTCAAATGTCCATAAAATTTCAAGGATTCTTATTCTGGTAAGACAGAATAAAGAAAAAGAGTTCATATTTTCACATGGTGTAACAAATGCTTGGAGATCCAAGTGTAGGAAGCTATGGGAGCACAGAAGAAGGCACTAAAATCACACCAATATATTTGATGACTGTGACTTTATGTAAATTTGTATTTTCTAGATTTTTTTTATAGTCATGGAATCACACAGTATATTCTATTCATTGCCTGGCTTTTCTTTTCTCAGCACCATTACTTTGAGAATCTCCAATTGTAAATAGTTCATTTTGATGTTGAATAGTAATCTCTTTAATGAATAGATCATAATTTGTCTTTGCTCTATTGATGGACATTGATGAACATTTCTACTGTTTTCAATTCTTAAAAATAAAGCTGCTATGAAATTCATATACAAGTCCTTGTACGAACATAGCGTTTGTTTCTCTTGGTTAAATGTGTAGAAGTAAAATGGCTATTGGTGTAACTGCAACGTATTTTGCATTTAAAAAAATTTTCAAACTATTTTCCAAAGTGGTGGTATCATGATATATGCCAGCAACAGTTTAGATTTTTTGTTGCTTCTCAATCTAGCTCAGACGAAGTACAATTAGCCTTTATAATTTTAGCCATTCTAATAGATATGTAAGCATGTCTCATTATGATTTTAATTTGTATTTCTTTAATGTCTAAATGTTGAGAAATTTGTCATGTGCTTATAAGCCATCCATATCCTTTAGGTGAATGAATGAGAGTTTCTCTTGTTCCTCATCGTCAAAAGCATTTTATGTTGTCAGTATTTTGGATTTTAGCCATTCTAATAGATGTGTAGTGATAGATCATTGTCTTATTTATTTATTTATTTTTAAAAAAGATTTTATTTATTTATTTGACAGAGAGAGATCACAAGAAGACGGAGAGGCAGTCAGAGAGAGAGAGAAAGGGAAGCAGGCTCCTCCTGAGCAGAGAGCCCAACGTGGAACTCGATCCCAGGACCCTGAGATCATGACCTGATCCAAAGGCAGCGGCTTAACCCACTAAGCCATCCAGGCGCCCCTCATGTTCTTTTAATTTACAATTCCTTAATTAGACATGCTGTGGATCATCACAGCATCTGTTCATATCATTATTGCCATCTCAATATCTTCTTAAGTGAGGTGTCTGTTCCAGTCCTTGCCAATTTTTCAATCAGGTCATTCATTTTCTTGTGTTTGAGTTAATAAATGAATAAATTATAATAATAAATAATAAATAAATAAATAATGAATGAATGAATGAATTTATTATATATATTATATATGTTATATATAATATATATTATATATATTATTATATATTAAATAATTTATTAAAAATAAATTTACTAATGAGGCCAAGAATTCAGAATCACAAATACTTCAGAACTAATAATAACTGCCATCACTTGTTGTTATTGTATAAGATAAATCCTACGATCAAGTTTCAATTTTAAATTCTTACAATTTTAAATTCTTAAAACCTTATGAAGAAGCATCATTTGGAGGGAGCAGTTTTCATAATTTATCATCCATCAGCCTTTTTTTTAAGATTTTATTTATTTATTGGACACAGAGAGAGAGAGAGAGAGAGAGAGAGAGAGAGAGAGATTACAAGTAAGCAGAGAGGCAGGCAAGCAGGGAGGGAAGCAGGCTTCCTTTTGAGCAGAGCCGGATGTGGGGCTGGATCCCAGGACCCAGAGACCATGACTTGAGATGAAGGCAGAGGCTTAACCCACCACCCACGTGATGAGAGAGCCCCTCAGGTGCCCCTCATCCATCAGCCTTAATTGTTTGGAGGAAAATGTGTGGATGAGTAATGCCTTAGGGAGCTAATCTCTCTAAAGGATTTTCAATCTTTACCCCTTCAAGGTTTTTGCACAGTTCTGATAGCCTCTAAACATCCAGCTGATTTCTACAGTGACAAGCCTGTTAAAAACTGTCCTCAAACCAGGAATAGAGCTTGAAACGTACCAGTCAAGAACAACTTTGAGTCTTTTAAGGAATTTATCATCATTTCTTTGTTATGATTCCAGGTTCCTGGGATTGAGTCCCACAGTGGGCTCTCTGCTCAGCAGGGAGCCTGCTTCCATTCCTCTCTCTCTGCCTGCCCCTCTGCCTTCCTGTGATCTCTGTCAAGTAAATAAATAAACTTTAAAAAAACCATATTTTATACCAGTTATTCATGTTTATTAACTAAGATATCACAATACAAATAATACAAGCAGTTGCTCTTTATTAATACCTTCAACCAAGATCAAAAAAATATGTCATATTTTCTCCAAAAATTTTATATCATCTGATAGGTCAGATATATATAAAATTACATTTAAAGTCTTAAAAATATCAGCAATATTTTCATTTAAATGCAAATTTCAAAGAAAATCTACTTTTCCAAACACGACTTTTTATCCTATATTTTTTTTAAATTTGTCAATATCTGATCAATTGTTTAGCGAGACTATAAATGTTAGATCGAAAAAAATGATTAATAGATGTAGGTTCAAATTATTATGTTCCATTAAAAATGATTTAGTCTTTGATGAACATCTGTTTGGTAATGTGTTGTATCCAAATATAGTAAATTAATGACATATATAAAATTATAGGGAAATGACACTTTCAGTTCCATTATGAGTAGAGCTTTTAAAATGCTATTTGTCACAACCTGTCATCTTGTCATTATGTAGCATTATGTAGCATTTAAAAAATGTATACTCTTCACTTTGAAGTCTTTTAGAAATCTAAAATATGACCTTCTATGGATTGTGTTTCCATATTCCTTTATTGCCACTTTGAACAAATCCACATGCTTTGATTCAAAGGTAATAAATTCCTCTTATTTGGAAAAATGATGTTTATTTTTGTTCTCTCACCCTTAGCAGGTGGTTTCATTTTAGCACACTTCAGAGTTATAATTTTATGCTTATTAAAAACATTTATTATGATCTACATAGATGAATGAAATTTTTATTTTATTAAATTATTTGCCAAAAAATCTGTAATTTTAAAAAATGTATTTCTTTTGAAGGGTTATTTTAGAGCATTCAGAGAGGATCTAGGAGTGTGGTATTATGCAATTTTTAAGTAGGTTTGAAATGGTTATTCATATGATTGTTTCTTTGAGGCTTTTGCTTATTTTGGGTTTTTTTGTCTTCTTTTGTCTTCTTTTGTTCATTATATGCTCTAAAATATTTTGAAAGTAAATTTAAGGTATGTTTTACATAGTTTATTTTTTGAAAAAATATTGAAATGACTTATGAAATTCAGTATATTCTCAACATTAATTTATTCTGAAATTTACCAATTGTCTACTGTCTATTATATGGCAGATATTACTTCAGACTACACTGGTAAATGAAATACTTGGATTTGTAGAACGTTTATTTTAATGGGTGAGACAATTAAAAGCTATAAACCTGAATAAAAATTGCATAGTGCATTCAAAAATGATGAGTGCAATGGGGAAAGAGAAAAATTAGATCAGGATGAGAAAAATCAAGGTTGCTAGGCAGGGGATGGGGAGGTAAGAATTTTAATAGGAAGATCGGGTTAGTTACAATGAAGCTGACAATTGAACAAACGTATGGAAAGGTGATGAATTTGCCCAGAACTATCAGCAATAAGGTCACTCCAGACAAAGGAATTGGCTATCTTGAAGGCCATTAGGTTGGATCATGCCTGGCAGATCTGAGGAATAGCAAGGAGGCCACTGTGAGGGACTGAAGAGTAGCAGGGAAAGAGATCACAGAGGTTAAATGAGTGGCTAGATCATGTAAAAGCTTAGAAGTCATTGTAA
The DNA here is from genome assembly GCF_964662115.1 of Mustela nivalis. NCBI lineage: Eukaryota > Metazoa > Chordata > Mammalia > Carnivora > Mustelidae > Mustela > Mustela nivalis. The sequence goes on along the minus strand of NW_028135444.1, from coordinate 107,369 downwards.
AACTGTGGCTTTATATTTGAAAACTTACTGTGTGATAGAATTTCTACTAATAACTGAGAGTTCAAATGTCCATAAAATTTCAAGGATTCTTATTCTGGTAAGACAGAATAAAGAAAAAGAGTTCATATTTTCACATGGTGTAACAAATGCTTGGAGATCCAAGTGTAGGAAGCTATGGGAGCACAGAAGAAGGCACTAAAATCACACCAATATATTTGATGACTGTGACTTTATGTAAATTTGTATTTTCTAGATTTTTTTTATAGTCATGGAATCACACAGTATATTCTATTCATTGCCTGGCTTTTCTTTTCTCAGCACCATTACTTTGAGAATCTCCAATTGTAAATAGTTCATTTTGATGTTGAATAGTAATCTCTTTAATGAATAGATCATAATTTGTCTTTGCTCTATTGATGGACATTGATGAACATTTCTACTGTTTTCAATTCTTAAAAATAAAGCTGCTATGAAATTCATATACAAGTCCTTGTACGAACATAGCGTTTGTTTCTCTTGGTTAAATGTGTAGAAGTAAAATGGCTATTGGTGTAACTGCAACGTATTTTGCATTTAAAAAAATTTTCAAACTATTTTCCAAAGTGGTGGTATCATGATATATGCCAGCAACAGTTTAGATTTTTTGTTGCTTCTCAATCTAGCTCAGACGAAGTACAATTAGCCTTTATAATTTTAGCCATTCTAATAGATATGTAAGCATGTCTCATTATGATTTTAATTTGTATTTCTTTAATGTCTAAATGTTGAGAAATTTGTCATGTGCTTATAAGCCATCCATATCCTTTAGGTGAATGAATGAGAGTTTCTCTTGTTCCTCATCGTCAAAAGCATTTTATGTTGTCAGTATTTTGGATTTTAGCCATTCTAATAGATGTGTAGTGATAGATCATTGTCTTATTTATTTATTTATTTTTAAAAAAGATTTTATTTATTTATTTGACAGAGAGAGATCACAAGAAGACGGAGAGGCAGTCAGAGAGAGAGAGAAAGGGAAGCAGGCTCCTCCTGAGCAGAGAGCCCAACGTGGAACTCGATCCCAGGACCCTGAGATCATGACCTGATCCAAAGGCAGCGGCTTAACCCACTAAGCCATCCAGGCGCCCCTCATGTTCTTTTAATTTACAATTCCTTAATTAGACATGCTGTGGATCATCACAGCATCTGTTCATATCATTATTGCCATCTCAATATCTTCTTAAGTGAGGTGTCTGTTCCAGTCCTTGCCAATTTTTCAATCAGGTCATTCATTTTCTTGTGTTTGAGTTAATAAATGAATAAATTATAATAATAAATAATAAATAAATAAATAATGAATGAATGAATGAATTTATTATATATATTATATATGTTATATATAATATATATTATATATATTATTATATATTAAATAATTTATTAAAAATAAATTTACTAATGAGGCCAAGAATTCAGAATCACAAATACTTCAGAACTAATAATAACTGCCATCACTTGTTGTTATTGTATAAGATAAATCCTACGATCAAGTTTCAATTTTAAATTCTTACAATTTTAAATTCTTAAAACCTTATGAAGAAGCATCATTTGGAGGGAGCAGTTTTCATAATTTATCATCCATCAGCCTTTTTTTTAAGATTTTATTTATTTATTGGACACAGAGAGAGAGAGAGAGAGAGAGAGAGAGAGAGAGAGAGAGAGAGATTACAAGTAAGCAGAGAGGCAGGCAAGCAGGGAGGGAAGCAGGCTTCCTTTTGAGCAGAGCCGGATGTGGGGCTGGATCCCAGGACCCAGAGACCATGACTTGAGATGAAGGCAGAGGCTTAACCCACCACCCACGTGATGAGAGAGCCCCTCAGGTGCCCCTCATCCATCAGCCTTAATTGTTTGGAGGAAAATGTGTGGATGAGTAATGCCTTAGGGAGCTAATCTCTCTAAAGGATTTTCAATCTTTACCCCTTCAAGGTTTTTGCACAGTTCTGATAGCCTCTAAACATCCAGCTGATTTCTACAGTGACAAGCCTGTTAAAAACTGTCCTCAAACCAGGAATAGAGCTTGAAACGTACCAGTCAAGAACAACTTTGAGTCTTTTAAGGAATTTATCATCATTTCTTTGTTATGATTCCAGGTTCCTGGGATTGAGTCCCACAGTGGGCTCTCTGCTCAGCAGGGAGCCTGCTTCCATTCCTCTCTCTCTGCCTGCCCCTCTGCCTTCCTGTGATCTCTGTCAAGTAAATAAATAAACTTTAAAAAAACCATATTTTATACCAGTTATTCATGTTTATTAACTAAGATATCACAATACAAATAATACAAGCAGTTGCTCTTTATTAATACCTTCAACCAAGATCAAAAAAATATGTCATATTTTCTCCAAAAATTTTATATCATCTGATAGGTCAGATATATATAAAATTACATTTAAAGTCTTAAAAATATCAGCAATATTTTCATTTAAATGCAAATTTCAAAGAAAATCTACTTTTCCAAACACGACTTTTTATCCTATATTTTTTTTAAATTTGTCAATATCTGATCAATTGTTTAGCGAGACTATAAATGTTAGATCGAAAAAAATGATTAATAGATGTAGGTTCAAATTATTATGTTCCATTAAAAATGATTTAGTCTTTGATGAACATCTGTTTGGTAATGTGTTGTATCCAAATATAGTAAATTAATGACATATATAAAATTATAGGGAAATGACACTTTCAGTTCCATTATGAGTAGAGCTTTTAAAATGCTATTTGTCACAACCTGTCATCTTGTCATTATGTAGCATTATGTAGCATTTAAAAAATGTATACTCTTCACTTTGAAGTCTTTTAGAAATCTAAAATATGACCTTCTATGGATTGTGTTTCCATATTCCTTTATTGCCACTTTGAACAAATCCACATGCTTTGATTCAAAGGTAATAAATTCCTCTTATTTGGAAAAATGATGTTTATTTTTGTTCTCTCACCCTTAGCAGGTGGTTTCATTTTAAGCACACTTCAGAGTTATAATTTTATGCTTATTAAAAACATTTATTATGATCTACATAGATGAATGAAATTTTTATTTTATTAAATTATTTGCCAAAAAATCTGTAATTTTAAAAAATGTATTTCTTTTGAAGGGTTATTTTAGAGCATTCAGAGAGGATCTAGGAGTGTGGTATTATGCAATTTTTAAGTAGGTTTGAAATGGTTATTCATATGATTGTTTCTTTGAGGCTTTTGCTTATTTTGGGTTTTTTTGTCTTCTTTTGTCTTCTTTTGTTCATTATATGCTCTAAAATATTTTGAAAGTAAATTTAAGGTATGTTTTACATAGTTTATTTTTTGAAAAAATATTGAAATGACTTATGAAATTCAGTATATTCTCAACATTAATTTATTCTGAAATTTACCAATTGTCTACTGTCTATTATATGGCAGATATTACTTCAGACTACACTGGTAAATGAAATACTTGGATTTGTAGAACGTTTATTTTAATGGGTGAGACAATTAAAAGCTATAAACCTGAATAAAAATTGCATAGTGCATTCAAAAATGATGAGTGCAATGGGGAAAGAGAAAAATTAGATCAGGATGAGAAAAATCAAGGTTGCTAGGCAGGGGATGGGGAGGTAAGAATTTTAATAGGAAGATCGGGTTAGTTACAATGAAGCTGACAATTGAACAAACGTATGGAAAGGTGATGAATTTGCCCAGAACTATCAGCAATAAGGTCACTCCAGACAAAGGAATTGGCTATCTTGAAGGCCATTAGGTTGGATCATGCCTGGCAGATCTGAGGAATAGCAAGGAGGCCACTGTGAGGGACTGAAGAGTAGCAGGGAAAGAGATCACAGAGGTTAAATGAGTGGCTAGATCATGTAAAAGCTTAGAAGTCATTGTAAAACTGTGGCTTTATATTTGAAAACTTACTGTGTGATAGAATTTCTACTAATAACTGAGAGTTCAAATGTCCATAAAATTTCAAGGATTCTTATTCTGGTAAGACAGAATAAAGAAAAAGAGTTCATATTTTCACATGGTGTAACAAATGCTTGGAGATCCAAGTGTAGGAAGCTATGGGAGCACAGAAGAAGGCACTAAAATCACACCAATATATTTGATGACTGTGACTTTATGTAAATTTGTATTTTCTAGATTTTTTTTATAGTCATGGAATCACACAGTATATTCTATTCATTGCCTGGCTTTTCTTTTCTCAGCACCATTACTTTGAGAATCTCCAATTGTAAATAGTTCATTTTGATGTTGAATAGTAATCTCTTTAATGAATAGATCATAATTTGTCTTTGCTCTATTGATGGACATTGATGAACATTTCTACTGTTTTCAATTCTTAAAAATAAAGCTGCTATGAAATTCATATACAAGTCCTTGTACGAACATAGCGTTTGTTTCTCTTGGTTAAATGTGTAGAAGTAAAATGGCTATTGGTGTAACTGCAACGTATTTTGCATTTAAAAAAATTTTCAAACTATTTTCCAAAGTGGTGGTATCATGATATATGCCAGCAACAGTTTAGATTTTTTGTTGCTTCTCAATCTAGCTCAGACGAAGTACAATTAGCCTTTATAATTTTAGCCATTCTAATAGATATGTAAGCATGTCTCATTATGATTTTAATTTGTATTTCTTTAATGTCTAAATGTTGAGAAATTTGTCATGTGCTTATAAGCCATCCATATCCTTTAGGTGAATGAATGAGAGTTTCTCTTGTTCCTCATCGTCAAAAGCATTTTATGTTGTCAGTATTTTGGATTTTAGCCATTCTAATAGATGTGTAGTGATAGATCATTGTCTTATTTATTTATTTATTTTTAAAAAAGATTTTATTTATTTATTTGACAGAGAGAGATCACAAGAAGACGGAGAGGCAGTCAGAGAGAGAGAGAAAGGGAAGCAGGCTCCTCCTGAGCAGAGAGCCCAACGTGGAACTCGATCCCAGGACCCTGAGATCATGACCTGATCCAAAGGCAGCGGCTTAACCCACTAAGCCATCCAGGCGCCCCTCATGTTCTTTTAATTTACAATTCCTTAATTAGACATGCTGTGGATCATCACAGCATCTGTTCATATCATTATTGCCATCTCAATATCTTCTTAAGTGAGGTGTCTGTTCCAGTCCTTGCCAATTTTTCAATCAGGTCATTCATTTTCTTGTGTTTGAGTTAATAAATGAATAAATTATAATAATAAATAATAAATAAATAAATAATGAATGAATGAATGAATTTATTATATATATTATATATGTTATATATAATATATATTATATATATTATTATATATTAAATAATTTATTAAAAATAAATTTACTAATGAGGCCAAGAATTCAGAATCACAAATACTTCAGAACTAATAATAACTGCCATCACTTGTTGTTATTGTATAAGATAAATCCTACGATCAAGTTTCAATTTTAAATTCTTACAATTTTAAATTCTTAAAACCTTATGAAGAAGCATCATTTGGAGGGAGCAGTTTTCATAATTTATCATCCATCAGCCTTTTTTTTAAGATTTTATTTATTTATTGGACACAGAGAGAGAGAGAGAGAGAGAGAGAGAGAGATTACAAGTAAGCAGAGAGGCAGGCAAGCAGGGAGGGAAGCAGGCTTCCTTTTGAGCAGAGCCGGATGTGGGGCTGGATCCCAGGACCCAGAGACCATGACTTGAGATGAAGGCAGAGGCTTAACCCACCACCCACGCGATGAGAGAGCCCCTCAGGTGCCCCTCATCCATCAGCCTTAATTGTTTGGAGGAAAATGTGTGGATGAGTAATGCCTTAGGGAGCTAATCTCTCTAAAGGATTTTCAATCTTTACCCCTTCAAGGTTTTTGCACAGTTCTGATAGCCTCTAAACATCCAGCTGATTTCTACAGTGACAAGCCTGTTAAAAACTGTCCTCAAACCAGGAATAGAGCTTGAAACGTACCAGTCAAGAACAACTTTGAGTCTTTTAAGGAATTTATCATCATTTCTTTGTTATGATTCCAGGTTCCTGGGATTGAGTCCCACAGTGGGCTCTCTGCTCAGCAGGGAGCCTGCTTCCATTCCTCTCTCTCTGCCTGCCCCTCTGCCTTCCTGTGATCTCTGTCAAGTAAATAAATAAACTTTAAAAAAACCATATTTTATTTTATACCAGTTATTCATGTTTATTAACTAAGATATCACAATACAAATAATACAAGCAGTTGCTCTTTATTAATACCTTCAACCAAGATCAAAAAAATATGTCATATTTTCTCCAAAAATTTTATATCATCTGATAGGTCAGATATATATAAAATTACATTTAAAGTCTTAAAAATATCAGCAATATTTTCATTTAAATGCAAATTTCAAAGAAAATCTACTTTTCCAAACACGACTTTTTATCCTATATTTTTTTTAAATTTGTCAATATCTGATCAATTGTTTAGCGAGACTATAAATGTTAGATCGAAAAAAATGATTAATAGATGTAGGTTCAAATTATTATGTTCCATTAAAAATGATTTAGTCTTTGATGAACATCTGTTTGGTAATGTGTTGTATCCAAATATAGTAAATTAATGACATATATAAAATTATAGGGAAATGACACTTTCAGTTCCATTATGAGTAGAGCTTTTAAAATGCTATTTGTCACAACCTGTCATCTTGTCATTATGTAGCATTATGTAGCATTTAAAAAATGTATACTCTTCACTTTGAAGTCTTTTAGAAATCTAAAATATGACTTTCTATGGATTGTGTTTCCATATTCCTTTATTGCCACTTTGAACAAATCCACATGCTTTGATTCAAAGGTAATAAATTCCTCTTATTTGGAAAAATGATGTTTATTTTTGTTCTCTCACCCTTAGCAGGTGGTTTCATTTTAGCACACTTCAGAGTTATAATTTTATGCTTATTAAAAACATTTATTATGATCTACATAGATGAATGAAATTTTTATTTTATTAAATTATTTGCCAAAAAATCTGTAATTTTAAAAAATGTATTTCTTTTGAAGGGTTATTTTAGAGCATTCAGAGAGGATCTAGGAGTGTGGTATTATGCAATTTTTAAGTAGGTTTGAAATGGTTATTCATATGATTGTTTCTTTGAGGCTTTTGCTTATTTTGGGTTTTTTTGTCTTCTTTTGTCTTCTTTTGTTCATTATATGCTCTAAAATATTTTGAAAGTAAATTTAAGGTATGTTTTACATAGTTTATTTTTTGAAAAAATATTGAAATGACTTATGAAATTCAGTATATTCTCAACATTAATTTATTCTGAAATTTACCAATTGTCTACTGTCTATTATATGGCAGATATTACTTCAGACTACACTGGTAAATGAAATACTTGGATTTGTAGAACGTTTATTTTAATGGGTGAGACAATTAAAAGCTATAAACCTGAATAAAAATTGCATAGTGCATTCAAAAATGATGAGTGCAATGGGGAAAGAGAAAAATTAGATCAGGATGAGAAAAATCAAGGTTGCTAGGCAGGGGATGGGGAGGTAAGAATTTTAATAGGAAGATCGGGTTAGTTACAATGAAGCTGACAATTGAACAAACGTATGGAAAGGTGATGAATTTGCCCAGAACTATCAGCAATAAGGTCACTCCAGACAAAGGAATTGGCTATCTTGAAGGCCATTAGGTTGGATCATGCCTGGCAGATCTGAGGAATAGCAAGGAGGCCACTGTGAGGGACTGAAGAGTAGCAGGGAAAGAGATCACAGAGGTTAAATGAGTGGCTAGATCATGTAAAAGCTTAGAAGTCATTGTAAAACTGTGGCTTTATATTTGAAAACTTACTGTGTGATAGAATTTCTACTAATAACTGAGAGTTCAAATGTCCATAAAATTTCAAGGATTCTTATTCTGGTAAGACAGAATAAAGAAAAAGAGTTCATATTTTCACATGGTGTAACAAATGCTTGGAGATCCAAGTGTAGGAAGCTATGGGAGCACAGAAGAAGGCACTAAAATCACACCAATATATTTGATGACTGTGACTTTATGTAAATTTGTATTTTCTAGATTTTTTTTATAGTCATGGAATCACACAGTATATTCTATTCATTGCCTGGCTTTTCTTTTCTCAGCACCATTACTTTGAGAATCTCCAATTGTAAATAGTTCATTTTGATGTTGAATAGTAATCTCTTTAATGAATAGATCATAATTTGTCTTTGCTCTATTGATGGACATTGATGAACATTTCTACTGTTTTCAATTCTTAAAAATAAAGCTGCTATGAAATTCATATACAAGTCCTTGTACGAACATAGCGTTTGTTTCTCTTGGTTAAATGTGTAGAAGTAAAATGGCTATTGGTGTAACTGCAACGTATTTTGCATTTAAAAAAATTTTCAAACTATTTTCCAAAGTGGTGGTATCATGATATATGCCAGCAACAGTTTAGATTTTTTGTTGCTTCTCAATCTAGCTCAGACGAAGTACAATTAGCCTTTATAATTTTAGCCATTCTAATAGATATGTAAGCATGTCTCATTATGATTTTAATTTGTATTTCTTTAATGTCTAAATGTTGAGAAATTTGTCATGTGCTTATAAGCCATCCATATCCTTTAGGTGAATGAATGAGAGTTTCTCTTGTTCCTCATCGTCAAAAGCATTTTATGTTGTCAGTATTTTGGATTTTAGCCATTCTAATAGATGTGTAGTGATAGATCATTGTCTTATTTATTTATTTATTTTTAAAAAAGATTTTATTTATTTATTTGACAGAGAGAGATCACAAGAAGACGGAGAGGCAGTCAGAGAGAGAGAGAAAGGGAAGCAGGCTCCTCCTGAGCAGAGAGCCCAACGTGGAACTCGATCCCAGGACCCTGAGATCATGACCTGATCCAAAGGCAGCGGCTTAACCCACTAAGCCATCCAGGCGCCCCTCATGTTCTTTTAATTTACAATTCCTTAATTAGACATGCTGTGGATCATCACAGCATCTGTTCATATCATTATTGCCATCTCAATATCTTCTTAAGTGAGGTGTCTGTTCCAGTCCTTGCCAATTTTTCAATCAGGTCATTCATTTTCTTGTGTTTGAGTTAATAAATGAATAAATTATAATAATAAATAATAAATAAATAAATAATGAATGAATGAATGAATTTATTATATATATTATATATGTTATATATAATATATATTATATATATTATTATATATTAAATAATTTATTAAAAATAAATTTACTAATGAGGCCAAGAATTCAGAATCACAAATACTTCAGAACTAATAATAACTGCCATCACTTGTTGTTATTGTATAAGATAAATCCTACGATCAAGTTTCAATTTTAAATTCTTACAATTTTAAATTCTTAAAACCTTATGAAGAAGCATCATTTGGAGGGAGCAGTTTTCATAATTTATCATCCATCAGCCTTTTTTTTAAGATTTTATTTATTTATTGGACACAGAGAGAGAGAGAGAGAGAGAGAGAGAGAGATTACAAGTAAGCAGAGAGGCAGGCAAGCAGGGAGGGAAGCAGGCTTCCTTTTGAGCAGAGCCGGATGTGGGGCTGGATCCCAGGACCCAGAGACCATGACTTGAGATGAAGGCAGAGGCTTAACCCACCACCCACGTGATGAGAGAGCCCCTCAGGTGCCCCTCATCCATCAGCCTTAATTGTTTGGAGGAAAATGTGTGGATGAGTAATGCCTTAGGGAGCTAATCTCTCTAAAGGATTTTCAATCTTTACCCCTTCAAGGTTTTTGCACAGTTCTGATAGCCTCTAAACATCCAGCTGATTTCTACAGTGACAAGCCTGTTAAAAACTGTCCTCAAACCGGGAATAGAGCTTGAAACGTACCAGTCAAGAACAACTTTGAGTCTTTTAAGGAATTTATCATCATTTCTTTGTTATGATTCCAGGTTCCTGGGATTGAGTCCCACAGTGGGCTCTCTGCTCAGCAGGGAGCCTGCTTCCATTCCTCTCTCTCTGCCTGCCCCTCTGCCTTCCTGTGATCTCTGTCAAGTAAATAAATAAACTTTAAAAAAACCATATTTTATTTTATACCAGTTATTCATGTTTATTAACTAAGATATCACAATACAAATAATACAAGCAGTTGCTCTTTATTAATACCTTCAACCAAGATCAAAAAAATATGTCATATTTTCTCCAAAAATTTTATATCATCTGATAGGTCAGATATATATAAAATTACATTTAAAGTCTTAAAAATATCAGCAATATTTTCATTTAAATGCAAATTTCAAAGAAAATCTACTTTTCCAAACACGACTTTTTATCCTATATTTTTTTTAAATTTGTCAATATCTGATCAATTGTTTAGCGAGACTATAAATGTTAGATCGAAAAAAATGATTAATAGATGTAGGTTCAAATTATTATGTTCCATTAAAAATGATTTAGTCTTTGATGAACATCTGTTTGGTAATGTGTTGTATCCAAATATAGTAAATTAATGACATATATAAAATTATAGGGAAATGACACTTTCAGTTCCATTATGAGTAGAGCTTTTAAAATGCTATTTGTCACAACCTGTCATCTTGTCATTATGTAGCATTATGTAGCATTTAAAAAATGTATACTCTTCACTTTGAAGTCTTTTAGAAATCTAAAATATGACTTTCTATGGATTGTGTTTCCATATTCCTTTATTGCCACTTTGAACAAATCCACATGCTTTGATTCAAAGGTAATAAATTCCTCTTATTTGGAAAAATGATGTTTATTTTTGTTCTCTCACCCTTAGCAGGTGGTTTCATTTTAGCACACTTCAGAGTTATAATTTTATGCTTATTAAAAACATTTATTATGATCTACATAGATGAATGAAATTTTTATTTTATTAAATTATTTGCCAAAAAATCTGTAATTTTAAAAAATGTATTTCTTTTGAAGGGTTATTTTAGAGCATTCAGAGAGGATCTAGGAGTGTGGTATTATGCAATTTTTAAGTAGGTTTGAAATGGTTATTCATATGATTGTTTCTTTGAGGCTTTTGCTTATTTTGGGTTTTTTTGTCTTCTTTTGTCTTCTTTTGTTCATTATATGCTCTAAAATATTTTGAAAGTAAATTTAAGGTATGTTTTACATAGTTTATTTTTTGAAAAAAATATTGAAATGACTTATGAAATTCAGTATATTCTCAACATTAATTTATTCTGAAATTTACCAATTGTCTACTGTCTATTATATGGCAGATATTACTTCAGACTACACTGGTAAATGAAATACTTGGATTTGTAGAACGTTTATTTTAATGGGTGAGACAATTAAAAGCTATAAACCTGAATAAAAATTGCATAGTGCATTCAAAAATGATGAGTGCAATGGGGAAAGAGAAAAATTAGATCAGGATGAGAAAAATCAAGGTTGCTAGGCAGGGGATGGGGAGGTAAGAATTTTAATAGGAAGATCGGGTTAGTTACAATGAAGCTGACAATTGAACAAACGTATGGAAAGGTGATGAATTTGCCCAGAACTATCAGCAATAAGGTCACTCCAGACAAAGGAATTGGCTATCTTGAAGGCCATTAGGTTGGATCATGCCTGGCAGATCTGAGGAATAGCAAGGAGGCCACTGTGAGGGACTGAAGAGTAGCAGGGAAAGAGATCACAGAGGTTAAATGAGTGGCTAGATCATGTAAAAGCTTAGAAGTCATTGTAAAACTGTGGCTTTATATTTGAAAACTTACTGTGTGATAGAATTTCTACTAATAACTGAGAGTTCAAATGTCCATAAAATTTCAAGGATTCTTATTCTGGTAAGACAGAATAAAGAAAAAGAGTTCATATTTTCACATGGTGTAACAAATGCTTGGAGATCCAAGTGTAGGAAGCTATGGGAGCACAGAAGAAGGCACTAAAATCACACCAATATATTTGATGACTGTGACTTTATGTAAATTTGTATTTTCTAGATTTTTTTTATAGTCATGGAATCACACAGTATATTCTATTCATTGCCTGGCTTTTCTTTTCTCAGCACCATTACTTTGAGAATCTCCAATTGTAAATAGTTCATTTTGATGTTGAATAGTAATCTCTTTAATGAATAGATCATAATTTGTCTTTGCTCTATTGATGGACATTGATGAACATTTCTACTGTTTTCAATTCTTAAAAATAAAGCTGCTATGAAATTCATATACAAGTCCTTGTACGAACATAGCGTTTGTTTCTCTTGGTTAAATGTGTAGAAGTAAAATGGCTATTGGTGTAACTGCAACGTATTTTGCATTTAAAAAAATTTTCAAACTATTTTCCAAAGTGGTGGTATCATGATATATGCCAGCAACAGTTTAGATTTTTTGTTGCTTCTCAATCTAGCTCAGACGAAGTACAATTAGCCTTTATAATTTTAGCCATTCTAATAGATATGTAAGCATGTCTCATTATGATTTTAATTTGTATTTCTTTAATGTCTAAATGTTGAGAAATTTGTCATGTGCTTATAAGCCATCCATATCCTTTAGGTGAATGAATGAGAGTTTCTCTTGTTCCTCATCGTCAAAAGCATTTTATGTTGTCAGTATTTTGGATTTTAGCCATTCTAATAGATGTGTAGTGATAGATCATTGTCTTATTTATTTATTTATTTTTAAAAAAGATTTTATTTATTTATTTGACAGAGAGAGATCACAAGAAGACGGAGAGGCAGTCAGAGAGAGAGAGAAAGGGAAGCAGGCTCCTCCTGAGCAGAGAGCCCAACGTGGAACTCGATCCCAGGACCCTGAGATCATGACCTGATCCAAAGGCAGCGGCTTAACCCACTAAGCCATCCAGGCGCCCCTCATGTTCTTTTAATTTACAATTCCTTAATTAGACATGCTGTGGATCATCACAGCATCTGTTCATATCATTATTGCCATCTCAATATCTTCTTAAGTGAGGTGTCTGTTCCAGTCCTTGCCAATTTTTCAATCAGGTCATTCATTTTCTTGTGTTTGAGTTAATAAATGAATAAATTATAATAATAAATAATAAATAAATAAATAATGAATGAATGAATGAATTTATTATATATATTATATATGTTATATATAATATATATTATATATATTATTATATATTAAATAATTTATTAAAAATAAATTTACTAATGAGGCCAAGAATTCAGAATCACAAATACTTCAGAACTAATAATAACTGCCATCACTTGTTGTTATTGTATAAGATAAATCCTACGATCAAGTTTCAATTTTAAATTCTTACAATTTTAAATTCTTAAAACCTTATGAAGAAGCATCATTTGGAGGGAGCAGTTTTCATAATTTATCATCCATCAGCCTTTTTTTTAAGATTTTATTTATTTATTGGACACAGAGAGAGAGAGAGAGAGAGAGAGAGAGAGATTACAAGTAAGCAGAGAGGCAGGCAAGCAGGGAGGGAAGCAGGCTTCCTTTTGAGCAGAGCCGGATGTGGGGCTGGATCCCAGGACCCAGAGACCATGACTTGAGATGAAGGCAGAGGCTTAACCCACCACCCACGTGATGAGAGAGCCCCTCAGGTGCCCCTCATCCATCAGCCTTAATTGTTTGGAGGAAAATGTGTGGATGAGTAATGCCTTAGGGAGCTAATCTCTCTAAAGGATTTTCAATCTTTACCCCTTCAAGGTTTTTGCACAGTTCTGATAGCCTCTAAACATCCAGCTGATTTCTACAGTGACAAGCCTGTTAAAAACTGTCCTCAAACCAGGAATAGAGCTTGAAACGTACCAGTCAAGAACAACTTTGAGTCTTTTAAGGAATTTATCATCATTTCTTTGTTATGATTCCAGGTTCCTGGGATTGAGTCCCACAGTGGGCTCTCTGCTCAGCAGGGAGCCTGCTTCCATTCCTCTCTCTCTGCCTGCCCCTCTGCCTTCCTGTGATCTCTGTCAAGTAAATAAATAAACTTTAAAAAAACCATATTTTATACCAGTTATTCATGTTTATTAACTAAGATATCACAATACAAATAATACAAGCAGTTGCTCTTTATTAATACCTTCAACCAAGATCAAAAAAATATGTCATATTTTCTCCAAAAATTTTATATCATCTGATAGGTCAGATATATATAAAATTACATTTAAAGTCTTAAAAATATCAGCAATATTTTCATTTAAATGCAAATTTCAAAGAAAATCTACTTTTCCAAACACGACTTTTTATCCTATATTTTTTTTAAATTTGTCAATATCTGATCAATTGTTTAGCGAGACTATAAATGTTAGATCGAAAAAAATGATTAATAGATGTAGGTTCAAATTATTATGTTCCATTAAAAATGATTTAGTCTTTGATGAACATCTGTTTGGTAATGTGTTGTATCCAAATATAGTAAATTAATGACATATATAAAATTATAGGGAAATGACACTTTCAGTTCCATTATGAGTAGAGCTTTTAAAATGCTATTTGTCACAACCTGTCATCTTGTCATTATGTAGCATTATGTAGCATTTAAAAAATGTATACTCTTCACTTTGAAGTCTTTTAGAAATCTAAAATATGACTTTCTATGGATTGTGTTTCCATATTCCTTTATTGCCACTTTGAACAAATCCACATGCTTTGATTCAAAGGTAATAAATTCCTCTTATTTGGAAAAATGATGTTTATTTTTGTTCTCTCACCCTTAGCAGGTGGTTTCATTTTAGCACACTTCAGAGTTATAATTTTATGCTTATTAAAAACATTTATTATGATCTACATAGATGAATGAAATTTTTATTTTATTAAATTATTTGCCAAAAAATCTGTAATTTTAAAAAATGTATTTCTTTTGAAGGGTTATTTTAGAGCATTCAGAGAGGATCTAGGAGTGTGGTATTATGCAATTTTTAAGTAGGTTTGAAATGGTTATTCATATGATTGTTTCTTTGAGGCTTTTGCTTATTTTGGGTTTTTTTGTCTTCTTTTGTCTTCTTTTGTTCATTATATGCTCTAAAATATTTTGAAAGTAAATTTAAGGTATGTTTTACATAGTTTATTTTTTGAAAAAAATATTGAAATGACTTATGAAATTCAGTATATTCTCAACATTAATTTATTCTGAAATTTACCAATTGTCTACTGTCTATTATATGGCAGATATTACTTCAGACTACACTGGTAAATGAAATACTTGGATTTGTAGAACGTTTATTTTAATGGGTGAGACAATTAAAAGCTATAAACCTGAATAAAAATTGCATAGTGCATTCAAAAATGATGAGTGCAATGGGGAAAGAGAAAAATTAGATCAGGGTGAGAAAAATCAAGGTTGCTAGGCAGGGGATGGGGAGGTAAGAATTTTAATAGGAAGATCGGGTTAGTTACAATGAAGCTGACAATTGAACAAACGTATGGAAAGGTGATGAATTTGCCCAGAACTATCAGCAATAAGGTCACTCCAGACAAAGGAATTGGCTATCTTGAAGGCCATTAGGTTGGATCATGCCTGGCAGATCTGAGGAATAGCAAGGAGGCCACTGTGAGGGACTGAAGAGTAGCAGGGAAAGAGATCACAGAGGTTAAATGAGTGGCTAGATCATGTAAAACTTAGAAGTCATTGTAAAACTGTGGCTTTATATTTGAAAACTTACTGTGTGATAGAATTTCTACTAATAACTGAGAGTTCAAATGTCCATAAAATTTCAAGGATTCTTATTCTGGTAAGACAGAATAAAGAAAAAGAGTTCATATTTTCACATGGTGTAACAAATGCTTGGAGATCCAAGTGTAGGAAGCTATGGGAGCACAGAAGAAGGCACTAAAATCACACCAATATATTTGATGACTGTGACTTTATGTAAATTTGTATTTTCTAGATTTTTTTTATAGTCATGGAATCACACAGTATATTCTATTCATTGCCTGGCTTTTCTTTTCTCAGCACCATTACTTTGAGAATCTCCAATTGTAAATAGTTCATTTTGATGTTGAATAGTAATCTCTTTAATGAATAGATCATAATTTGTCTTTGCTCTATTGATGGACATTGATGAACATTTCTACTGTTTTCAATTCTTAAAAATAAAGCTGCTATGAAATTCATATACAAGTCCTTGTACGAACATAGCGTTTGTTTCTCTTGGTTAAATGTGTAGAAGTAAAATGGCTATTGGTGTAACTGCAACGTATTTTGCATTTAAAAAAATTTTCAAACTATTTTCCAAAGTGGTGGTATCATGATATATGCCAGCAACAGTTTAGATTTTTTGTTGCTTCTCAATCTAGCTCAGACGAAGTACAATTAGCCTTTATAATTTTAGCCATTCTAATAGATATGTAAGCATGTCTCATTATGATTTTAATTTGTATTTCTTTAATGTCTAAATGTTGAGAAATTTGTCATGTGCTTATAAGCCATCCATATCCTTTAGGTGAATGAATGAGAGTTTCTCTTGTTCCTCATCGTCAAAAGCATTTTATGTTGTCAGTATTTTGGATTTTAGCCATTCTAATAGATGTGTAGTGATAGATCATTGTCTTATTTATTTATTTATTTTTAAAAAAGATTTTATTTATTTATTTGACAGAGAGAGATCACAAGAAGACGGAGAGGCAGTCAGAGAGAGAGAGAAAGGGAAGCAGGCTCCTCCTGAGCAGAGAGCCCAACGTGGAACTCGATCCCAGGACCCTGAGATCATGACCTGATCCAAAGGCAGCGGCTTAACCCACTAAGCCATCCAGGCGCCCCTCATGTTCTTTTAATTTACAATTCCTTAATTAGACATGCTGTGGATCATCACAGCATCTGTTCATATCATTATTGCCATCTCAATATCTTCTTAAGTGAGGTGTCTGTTCCAGTCCTTGCCAATTTTTCAATCAGGTCATTCATTTTCTTGTGTTTGAGTTAATAAATGAATAAATTATAATAATAAATAATAAATAAATAAATAATGAATGAATGAATGAATTTATTATATATATTATATATGTTATATATAATATATATTATATATATTATTATATATTAAATAATTTATTAAAAAAATTTACTAATGAGGCCAAGAATTCAGAATCACAAATACTTCAGAACTAATAATAACTGCCATCACTTGTTGTTATTGTATAAGATAAATCCTACGATCAAGTTTCAATTTTAAATTCTTACAATTTTAAATTCTTAAAACCTTATGAAGAAGCATCATTTGGAGGGAGCAGTTTTCATAATTTATCATCCATCAGCCTTTTTTTTAAGATTTTATTTATTTATTGGACACAGAGAGAGAGAGAGAGAGAGAGAGAGAGAGATTACAAGTAAGCAGAGAGGCAGGCAAGCAGGGAGGGAAGCAGGCTTCCTTTTGAGCAGAGCCGGATGTGGGGCTGGATCCCAGGACCCAGAGACCATGACTTGAGATGAAGGCAGAGGCTTAACCCACCACCCACGTGATGAGAGAGCCCCTCAGGTGCCCCTCATCCATCAGCCTTAATTGTTTGGAGGAAAATGTGTGGATGAGTAATGCCTTAGGGAGCTAATCTCTCTAAAGGATTTTCAATCTTTACCCATTCAAGGTTTTTGCACAGTTCTGATAGCCTCTAAACATCCAGCTGATTTCTACAGTGACAAGCCTGTTAAAAACTGTCCTCAAACCGGGAATAGAGCTTGAAACGTACCAGTCAAGAACAACTTTGAGTCTTTTAAGGAATTTATCATCATTTCTTTGTTATGATTCCAGGTTCCTGGGATTGAGTCCCACAGTGGGCTCTCTGCTCAGCAGGGAGCCTGCTTCCATTCCTCTCTCTCTGCCTGCCCCTCTGCCTTCCTGTGATCTCTGTCAAGTAAATAAATAAAATTTTAAAAAACCATATTTTATACCAGTTATTCATGTTTATTAACTAAGATATCACAATACAAATAATACAAGCAGTTGCTCTTTATTAATACCTTCAACCAAGATCAAAAAAATATGTCATATTTTCTCCAAAAATTTTATATCATCTGATAGGTCAGATATATATAAAATTACATTTAAAGTCTTAAAAATATCAGCAATATTTTCATTTAAATGCAAATTTCAAAGAAAATCTACTTTTCCAAACACGACTTTTTATCCTATATTTTTTTTAAATTTGTCAATATCTGATCAATTGTTTAGCGAGACTATAAATGTTAGATCGAAAAAAATGATTAATAGATGTAGGTTCAAATTATTATGTTCCATTAAAAATGATTTAGTCTTTGATGAACATCTGTTTGGTAATGTGTTGTATCCAAATATAGTAAATTAATGACATATATAAAATTATAGGGAAATGACACTTTCAGTTCCATTATGAGTAGAGCTTTTAAAATGCTATTTGTCACAACCTGTCATCTTGTCATTATGTAGCATTATGTAGCATTTAAAAAATGTATACTCTTCACTTTGAAGTCTTTTAGAAATCTAAAATATGACTTTCTATGGATTGTGTTTCCATATTCCTTTATTGCCACTTTGAACAAATCCACATGCTTTGATTCAAAGGTAATAAATTCCTCTTATTTGGAAAAATGATGTTTATTTTTGTTCTCTCACCCTTAGCAGGTGGTTTCATTTTAGCACACTTCAGAGTTATAATTTTATGCTTATTAAAAACATTTATTATGATCTACATAGATGAATGAAAT
This sequence comes from Mustela nivalis, assembly GCF_964662115.1. Lineage (NCBI taxonomy): Eukaryota > Metazoa > Chordata > Mammalia > Carnivora > Mustelidae > Mustela > Mustela nivalis. Next base: position 88,801 of record NW_028135444.1, on the reverse strand, counting down.
TTTTATTTTATTAAATTATTTGCCAAAAAATCTGTAATTTTAAAAAATGTATTTCTTTTGAAGGGTTATTTTAGAGCATTCAGAGAGGATCTAGGAGTGTGGTATTATGCAATTTTTAAGTAGGTTTGAAATGGTTATTCATATGATTGTTTCTTTGAGGCTTTTGCTTATTTTGGGTTTTTTTGTCTTCTTTTGTCTTCTTTTGTTCATTATATGCTCTAAAATATTTTGAAAGTAAATTTAAGGTATGTTTTACATAGTTTATTTTTTGAAAAAAATATTGAAATGACTTATGAAATTCAGTATATTCTCAACATTAATTTATTCTGAAATTTACCAATTGTCTACTGTCTATTATATGGCAGATATTACTTCAGACTACACTGGTAAATGAAATACTTGGATTTGTAGAACGTTTATTTTAATGGGTGAGACAATTAAAAGCTATAAACCTGAATAAAAATTGCATAGTGCATTCAAAAATGATGAGTGCAATGGGGAAAGAGAAAAATTAGATCAGGGTGAGAAAAATCAAGGTTGCTAGGCAGGGGATGGGGAGGTAAGAATTTTAATAGGAAGATCGGGTTAGTTACAATGAAGCTGACAATTGAACAAACGTATGGAAAGGTGATGAATTTGCCCAGAACTATCAGCAATAAGGTCACTCCAGACAAAGGAATTGGCTATCTTGAAGGCCATTAGGTTGGATCATGCCTGGCAGATCTGAGGAATAGCAAGGAGGCCACTGTGAGGGACTGAAGAGTAGCAGGGAAAGAGATCACAGAGGTTAAATGAGTGGCTAGATCATGTAAAACTTAGAAGTCATTGTAAAACTGTGGCTTTATATTTGAAAACTTACTGTGTGATAGAATTTCTACTAATAACTGAGAGTTCAAATGTCCATAAAATTTCAAGGATTCTTATTCTGGTAAGACAGAATAAAGAAAAAGAGTTCATATTTTCACATGGTGTAACAAATGCTTGGAGATCCAAGTGTAGGAAGCTATGGGAGCACAGAAGAAGGCACTAAAATCACACCAATATATTTGATGACTGTGACTTTATGTAAATTTGTATTTTCTAGATTTTTTTTATAGTCATGGAATCACACAGTATATTCTATTCATTGCCTGGCTTTTCTTTTCTCAGCACCATTACTTTGAGAATCTCCAATTGTAAATAGTTCATTTTGATGTTGAATAGTAATCTCTTTAATGAATAGATCATAATTTGTCTTTGCTCTATTGATGGACATTGATGAACATTTCTACTGTTTTCAATTCTTAAAAATAAAGCTGCTATGAAATTCATATACAAGTCCTTGTACGAACATAGCGTTTGTTTCTCTTGGTTAAATGTGTAGAAGTAAAATGGCTATTGGTGTAACTGCAACGTATTTTGCATTTAAAAAAATTTTCAAACTATTTTCCAAAGTGGTGGTATCATGATATATGCCAGCAACAGTTTAGATTTTTTGTTGCTTCTCAATCTAGCTCAGACGAAGTACAATTAGCCTTTATAATTTTAGCCATTCTAATAGATATGTAAGCATGTCTCATTATGATTTTAATTTGTATTTCTTTAATGTCTAAATGTTGAGAAATTTGTCATGTGCTTATAAGCCATCCATATCCTTTAGGTGAATGAATGAGAGTTTCTCTTGTTCCTCATCGTCAAAAGCATTTTATGTTGTCAGTATTTTGGATTTTAGCCATTCTAATAGATGTGTAGTGATAGATCATTGTCTTATTTATTTATTTATTTTTAAAAAAGATTTTATTTATTTATTTGACAGAGAGAGATCACAAGAAGACGGAGAGGCAGTCAGAGAGAGAGAGAAAGGGAAGCAGGCTCCTCCTGAGCAGAGAGCCCAACGTGGAACTCGATCCCAGGACCCTGAGATCATGACCTGATCCAAAGGCAGCGGCTTAACACACTAAGCCATCCAGGCGCCCCTCATGTTCTTTTAATTTACAATTCCTTAATTAGACATGCTGTGGATCATCACAGCATCTGTTCATATCATTATTGCCATCTCAATATCTTCTTAAGTGAGGTGTCTGTTCCAGTCCTTGCCAATTTTTCAATCAGGTCATTCATTTTCTTGTGTTTGAGTTAATAAATGAATAAATTATAATAATAAATAATAAATAAATAAATAATGAATGAATGAATGAATTTATTATATATATTATATATGTTATATATAATATATATTATATATATTATTATATATTAAATAATTTATTAAAAATAAATTTACTAATGAGGCCAAGAATTCAGAATCACAAATACTTCAGAACTAATAATAACTGCCATCACTTGTTGTTATTGTATAAGATAAATCCTACGATCAAGTTTCAATTTTAAATTCTTACAATTTTAAATTCTTAAAACCTTATGAAGAAGCATCATTTGGAGGGAGCAGTTTTCATAATTTATCATCCATCAGCCTTTTTTTTAAGATTTTATTTATTTATTGGACACAGAGAGAGAGAGAGAGAGAGAGAGAGAGAGATTACAAGTAAGCAGAGAGGCAGGCAAGCAGGGAGGGAAGCAGGCTTCCTTTTGAGCAGAGCCGGATGTGGGGCTGGATCCCAGGACCCAGAGACCATGACTTGAGATGAAGGCAGAGGCTTAACCCACCACCCACGTGATGAGAGAGCCCCTCAGGTGCCCCTCATCCATCAGCCTTAATTGTTTGGAGGAAAATGTGTGGATGAGTAATGCCTTAGGGAGCTAATCTCTCTAAAGGATTTTCAATCTTTACCCCTTCAAGGTTTTTGCACAGTTCTGATAGCCTCTAAACATCCAGCTGATTTCTACAGTGACAAGCCTGTTAAAAACTGTCCTCAAACCGGGAATAGAGCTTGAAACGTACCAGTCAAGAACAACTTTGAGTCTTTTAAGGAATTTATCATCATTTCTTTGTTATGATTCCAGGTTCCTGGGATTGAGTCCCACAGTGGGCTCTCTGCTCAGCAGGGAGCCTGCTTCCATTCCTCTCTCTCTGCCTGCCCCTCTGCCTTCCTGTGATCTCTGTCAAGTAAATAAATAAACTTTAAAAAAACCATATTTTATACCAGTTATTCATGTTTATTAACTAAGATATCACAATACAAATAATACAAGCAGTTGCTCTTTATTAATACCTTCAACCAAGATCAAAAAAATATGTCATATTTTCTCCAAAAATTTTATATCATCTGATAGGTCAGATATATATAAAATTACATTTAAAGTCTTAAAAATATCAGCAATATTTTCATTTAAATGCAAATTTCAAAGAAAATCTACTTTTCCAACACGACTTTTTATCCTATATTTTTTTTAAATTTGTCAATATCTGATCAATTGTTTAGCGAGACTATAAATGTTAGATCGAAAAAAATGATTAATAGATGTAGGTTCAAATTATTATGTTCCATTAAAAATGATTTAGTCTTTGATGAACATCTGTTTGGTAATGTGTTGTATCCAAATATAGTAAATTAATGACATATATAAAATTATAGGGAAATGACACTTTCAGTTCCATTATGAGTAGAGCTTTTAAAATGCTATTTGTCACAACCTGTCATCTTGTCATTATGTAGCATTATGTAGCATTTAAAAAATGTATACTCTTCACTTTGAAGTCTTTTAGAAATCTAAAATATGACTTTCTATGGATTGTGTTTCCATATTCCTTTATTGCCACTTTGAACAAATCCACATGCTTTGATTCAAAGGTAATAAATTCCTCTTATTTGGAAAAATGATGTTTATTTTTGTTCTCTCACCCTTAGCAGGTGGTTTCATTTTAGCACACTTCAGAGTTATAATTTTATGCTTATTAAAAACATTTATTATGATCTACATAGATGAATGAAATTTTTATTTTATTAAATTATTTGCCAAAAAATCTGTAATTTTAAAAAATGTATTTCTTTTGAAGGGTTATTTTAGAGCATTCAGAGAGGATCTAGGAGTGTGGTATTATGCAATTTTTAAGTAGGTTTGAAATGGTTATTCATATGATTGTTTCTTTGAGGCTTTTGCTTATTTTGGGTTTTTTTGTCTTCTTTTGTCTTCTTTTGTTCATTATATGCTCTAAAATATTTTGAAAGTAAATTTAAGGTATGTTTTACATAGTTTATTTTTTGAAAAAAATATTGAAATGACTTATGAAATTCAGTATATTCTCAACATTAATTTATTCTGAAATTTACCAATTGTCTACTGTCTATTATATGGCAGATATTACTTCAGACTACACTGGTAAATGAAATACTTGGATTTGTAGAACGTTTATTTTAATGGGTGAGACAATTAAAAGCTATAAACCTGAATAAAAATTGCATAGTGCATTCAAAAATGATGAGTGCAATGGGGAAAGAGAAAAATTAGATCAGGATGAGAAAAATCAAGGTTGCTAGGCAGGGGATGGGGAGGTAAGAATTTTAATAGGAAGATCGGGTTAGTTACAATGAAGCTGACAATTGAACAAACGTATGGAAAGGTGATGAATTTGCCTTATCAGCAATAAGGTCACTCCAGACAAAGGAATTGGCTATCTTGAAGGCCATTAGGTTGGATCATGCCTGGCAGATCTGAGGAATAGCAAGGAGGCCACTGTGAGGGACTGAAGAGTAGCAGGGAAAGAGATCACAGAGGTTAAATGAGTGGCTAGATCATGTAAAAGCTTAGAAGTCATTGTAAAACTGTGGCTTTATATTTGAAAACTTACTGTGTGATAGAATTTCTACTAATAACTGAGAGTTCAAATGTCCATAAAATTTCAAGGATTCTTATTCTGGTAAGACAGAATAAAGAAAAAGAGTTCATATTTTCACATGGTGTAACAAATGCTTGGAGATCCAAGTGTAGGAAGCTATGGGAGCACAGAAGAAGGCACTAAAATCACACCAATATATTTGATGACTGTGACTTTATGTAAATTTGTATTTTCTAGATTTTTTTTATAGTCATGGAATCACACAGTATATTCTATTCATTGCCTGGCTTTTCTTTTCTCAGCACCATTACTTTGAGAATCTCCAATTGTAAATAGTTCATTTTGATGTTGAATAGTAATCTCTTTAATGAATAGATCATAATTTGTCTTTGCTCTATTGATGGACATTGATGAACATTTCTACTGTTTTCAATTCTTAAAAATAAAGCTGCTATGAAATTCATATACAAGTCCTTGTACGAACATAGCGTTTGTTTCTCTTGGTTAAATGTGTAGAAGTAAAATGGCTATTGGTGTAACTGCAACGTATTTTGCATTTAAAAAAATTTTCAAACTATTTTCCAAAGTGGTGGTATCATGATATATGCCAGCAACAGTTTAGATTTTTTGTTGCTTCTCAATCTAGCTCAGACGAAGTACAATTAGCCTTTATAATTTTAGCCATTCTAATAGATATGTAAGCATGTCTCATTATGATTTTAATTTGTATTTCTTTAATGTCTAAATGTTGAGAAATTTGTCATGTGCTTATAAGCCATCCATATCCTTTAGGTGAATGAATGAGAGTTTCTCTTGTTCCTCATCGTCAAAAGCATTTTATGTTGTCAGTATTTTGGATTTTAGCCATTCTAATAGATGTGTAGTGATAGATCATTGTCTTATTTATTTATTTATTTTTAAAAAAGATTTTATTTATTTATTTGACAGAGAGAGATCACAAGAAGACGGAGAGGCAGTCAGAGAGAGAGAGAAAGGGAAGCAGGCTCCTCCTGAGCAGAGAGCCCAACGTGGAACTCGATCCCAGGACCCTGAGATCATGACCTGATCCAAAGGCAGCGGCTTAACACACTAAGCCATCCAGGCGCCCCTCATGTTCTTTTAATTTACAATTCCTTAATTAGACATGCTGTGGATCATCACAGCATCTGTTCATATCATTATTGCCATCTCAATATCTTCTTAAGTGAGGTGTCTGTTCCAGTCCTTGCCAATTTTTCAATCAGGTCATTCATTTTCTTGTGTTTGAGTTAATAAATGAATAAATTATAATAATAAATAATAAATAAATAAATAATGAATGAATGAATGAATTTATTATATATATTATATATGTTATATATAATATATATTATATATATTATTATATATTAAATAATTTATTAAAAATAAATTTACTAATGAGGCCAAGAATTCAGAATCACAAATACTTCAGAACTAATAATAACTGCCATCACTTGTTGTTATTGTATAAGATAAATCCTACGATCAAGTTTCAATTTTAAATTCTTACAATTTTAAATTCTTAAAACCTTATGAAGAAGCATCACTTGGAGGGAGCAATTTTCATAATTTATCATCCATCAGCCTTTTTTTTAAGATTTTATTTATTTATTGGACACAGAGAGAGAGAGAGAGAGAGATTACAAGTAAGCAGAGAGGCAGGCAAGCAGGGAGGGAAGCAGGCTTCCTTTTGAGCAGAGCCGGATGTGGGGCTGGATCCCAGGACCCAGAGACCATGACTTGAGATGAAGGCAGAGGCTTAACCCACCACCCACGTGATGAGAGAGCCCCTCAGGTGCCCCTCATCCATCAGCCTTAATTGTTTGGAGGAAAATGTGTGGATGAGTAATGCCTTAGGGAGCTAATCTCTCTAAAGGATTTTCAATCTTTACCCCTTCAAGGTTTTTGCACAGTTCTGATAGCCTCTAAACATCCAGCTGATTTCTACAGTGACAAGCCTGTTAAAAACTGTCCTCAAACCAGGAATAGAGCTTGAAACGTACCAGTCAAGAACAACTTTGAGTCTTTTAAGGAATTTATCATCATTTCTTTGTTATGATTCCAGGTTCCTGGGATTGAGTCCCACAGTGGGCTCTCTGCTCAGCAGGGAGCCTGCTTCCATTCCTCTCTCTCTGCCTGCCCCTCTGCCTTCCTGTGATCTCTGTCAAGTAAATAAATAAACTTTAAAAAAACCATATTTTATACCAGTTATTCATGTTTATTAACTAAGATATCACAATACAAATAATACAAGCAGTTGCTCTTTATTAATACCTTCAACCAAGATCAAAAAAATATGTCATATTTTCTCCAAAAATTTTATATCATCTGATAGGTCAGATATATATAAAATTACATTTAAAGTCTTAAAAATATCAGCAATATTTTCATTTAAATGCAAATTTCAAAGAAAATCTACTTTTCCAACACGACTTTTTATCCTATATTTTTTTTAAATTTGTCAATATCTGATCAATTGTTTAGCGAGACTATAAATGTTAGATCGAAAAAAATGATTAATAGATGTAGGTTCAAATTATTATGTTCCATTAAAAATGATTTAGTCTTTGATGAACATCTGTTTGGTAATGTGTTGTATCCAAATATAGTAAATTAATGACATATATAAAATTATAGGGAAATGACACTTTCAGTTCCATTATGAGTAGAGCTTTTAAAATGCTATTTGTCACAACCTGTCATCTTGTCATTATGTAGCATTATGTAGCATTTAAAAAATGTATACTCTTCACTTTGAAGTCTTTTAGAAATCTAAAATATGACCTTCTATGGATTGTGTTTCCATATTCCTTTATTGCCACTTTGAACAAATCCACATGCTTTGATTCAAAGGTAATAAATTCCTCTTATTTGGAAAAATGATGTTTATTTTTGTTCTCTCACCCTTAGCAGGTGGTTTCATTTTAGCACACTTCAGAGTTATAATTTTATGCTTATTAAAAACATTTATTATGATCTACATAGATGAATGAAATTTTTATTTTATTAAATTATTTGCCAAAAAATCTGTAATTTTAAAAAATGTATTTCTTTTGAAGGGTTATTTTAGAGCATTCAGAGAGGATCTAGGAGTGTGGTATTATGCAATTTTTAAGTAGGTTTGAAATGGTTATTCATATGATTGTTTCTTTGAGGCTTTTGCTTATTTTGGGTTTTTTTGTCTTCTTTTGTCTTCTTTTGTTCATTATATGCTCTAAAATATTTTGAAAGTAAATTTAAGGTATGTTTTACATAGTTTATTTTTTGAAAAAAATATTGAAATGACTTATGAAATTCAGTATATTCTCAACATTAATTTATTCTGAAATTTACCAATTGTCTACTGTCTATTATATGGCAGATATTACTTCAGACTACACTGGTAAATGAAATACTTGGATTTGTAGAACGTTTATTTTAATGGGTGAGACAATTAAAAGCTATAAACCTGAATAAAAATTGCATAGTGCATTCAAAAATGATGAGTGCAATGGGGAAAGAGAAAAATTAGATCAGGATGAGAAAAATCAAGGTTGCTAGGCAGGGGATGGGGAGGTAAGAATTTTAATAGGAAGATCGGGTTAGTTACAATGAAGCTGACAATTGAACAAACGTATGGAAAGGTGATGAATTTGCCCAGAACTATCAGCAATAAGGTCACTCCAGACAAAGGAATTGGCTATCTTGAAGGCCATTAGGTTGGATCATGCCTGGCAGATCTGAGGAATAGCAAGGAGGCCACTGTGAGGGACTGAAGAGTAGCAGGGAAAGAGATCACAGAGGTTAAATGAGTGGCTAGATCATGTAAAAGCTTAGAAGTCATTGTAAAACTGTGGCTTTATATTTGAAAACTTACTGTGTGATAGAATTTCTACTAATAACTGAGAGTTCAAATGTCCATAAAATTTCAAGGATTCTTATTCTGGTAAGACAGAATAAAGAAAAAGAGTTCATATTTTCACATGGTGTAACAAATGCTTGGAGATCCAAGTGTAGGAAGCTATGGGAGCACAGAAGAAGGCACTAAAATCACACCAATATATTTGATGACTGTGACTTTATGTAAATTTGTATTTTCTAGATTTTTTTTATAGTCATGGAATCACACAGTATATTCTATTCATTGCCTGGCTTTTCTTTTCTCAGCACCATTACTTTGAGAATCTCCAATTGTAAATAGTTCATTTTGATGTTGAATAGTAATCTCTTTAATGAATAGATCATAATTTGTCTTTGCTCTATTGATGGACATTGATGAACATTTCTACTGTTTTCAATTCTTAAAAATAAAGCTGCTATGAAATTCATATACAAGTCCTTGTACGAACATAGCGTTTGTTTCTCTTGGTTAAATGTGTAGAAGTAAAATGGCTATTGGTGTAACTGCAACGTATTTTGCATTTAAAAAAATTTTCAAACTATTTTCCAAAGTGGTGGTATCATGATATATGCCAGCAACAGTTTAGATTTTTTGTTGCTTCTCAATCTAGCTCAGACGAAGTACAATTAGCCTTTATAATTTTAGCCATTCTAATAGATATGTAAGCATGTCTCATTATGATTTTAATTTGTATTTCTTTAATGTCTAAATGTTGAGAAATTTGTCATGTGCTTATAAGCCATCCATATCCTTTAGGTGAATGAATGAGAGTTTCTCTTGTTCCTCATCGTCAAAAGCATTTTATGTTGTCAGTATTTTGGATTTTAGCCATTCTAATAGATGTGTAGTGATAGATCATTGTCTTATTTATTTATTTATTTTTAAAAAAGATTTTATTTATTTATTTGACAGAGAGAGATCACAAGAAGACGGAGAGGCAGTCAGAGAGAGAGAGAAAGGGAAGCAGGCTCCTCCTGAGCAGAGAGCCCAACGTGGAACTCGATCCCAGGACCCTGAGATCATGACCTGATCCAAAGGCAGCGGCTTAACCCACTAAGCCATCCAGGCGCCCCTCATGTTCTTTTAATTTACAATTCCTTAATTAGACATGCTGTGGATCATCACAGCATCTGTTCATATCATTATTGCCATCTCAATATCTTCTTAAGTGAGGTGTCTGTTCCAGTCCTTGCCAATTTTTCAATCAGGTCATTCATTTTCTTGTGTTTGAGTTAATAAATGAATAAATTATAATAATAAATAATAAATAAATAAATAATGAATGAATGAATGAATTTATTATATATATTATATATGTTATATATAATATATATTATATATATTATTATATATTAAATAATTTATTAAAAAAAATTTACTAATGAGGCCAAGAATTCAGAATCACAAATACTTCAGAACTAATAATAACTGCCATCACTTGTTGTTATTGTATAAGATAAATCCTACGATCAAGTTTCAATTTTAAATTCTTACAATTTTAAATTCTTAAAACCTTATGAAGAAGCATCATTTGGAGGGAGCAGTTTTCATAATTTATCATCCATCAGCCTTTTTTTTAAGATTTTATTTATTTATTGGACACAGAGAGAGAGAGAGAGAGAGAGAGAGAGAGATTACAAGTAAGCAGAGAGGCAGGCAAGCAGGGAGGGAAGCAGGCTTCCTTTTGAGCAGAGCCGGATGTGGGGCTGGATCCCAGGACCCAGAGACCATGACTTGAGATGAAGGCAGAGGCTTAACCCACCACCCACGTGATGAGAGAGCCCCTCAGGTGCCCCTCATCCATCAGCCTTAATTGTTTGGAGGAAAATGTGTGGATGAGTAATGCCTTAGGGAGCTAATCTCTCTAAAGGATTTTCAATCTTTACCCATTCAAGGTTTTTGCACAGTTCTGATAGCCTCTAAACATCCAGCTGATTTCTACAGTGACAAGCCTGTTAAAAACTGTCCTCAAACCGGGAATAGAGCTTGAAACGTACCAGTCAAGAACAACTTTGAGTCTTTTAAGGAATTTATCATCATTTCTTTGTTATGATTCCAGGTTCCTGGGATTGAGTCCCACAGTGGGCTCTCTGCTCAGCAGGGAGCCTGCTTCCATTCCTCTCTCTCTGCCTGCCCCTCTGCCTTCCTGTGATCTCTGTCAAGTAAATAAATAAAATTTTAAAAAACCATATTTTATACCAGTTATTCATGTTTATTAACTAATATATCACAATACAAATAATACAAGCAGTTGCTCTTTATTAATACCTTCAACCAAGATCAAAAAAATATGTCATATTTTCTCCAAAAATTTTATATCATCTGATAGGTCAGATATATATAAAATTACATTTAAAGTCTTAAAAATATCAGCAATATTTTCATTTAAATGCAAATTTCAAAGAAAATCTACTTTTCCAACACGACTTTTTATCCTATATTTTTTTTTAATTTGTCAATATCTGATCAATTGTTTAGCGAGACTATAAATGTTAGATCGAAAAAAATGATTAATAGATGTAGGTTCAAATTATTATGTTCCATTAAAAATGATTTAGTCTTTGATGAACATCTGTTTGGTAATGTGTTGTATCCAAATATAGTAAATTAATGACATATATAAAATTATAGGGAAATGACACTTTCAGTTCCATTATGAGTAGAGCTTTTAAAATGCTATTTGTCACAACCTGTCATCTTGTCATTATGTAGCATTATGTAGCATTTAAAAAATGTATACTCTTCACTTTGAAGTCTTTTAGAAATCTAAAATATGACCTTCTATGGATTGTGTTTCCATATTCCTTTATTGCCACTTTGAACAAATCCACATGCTTTGATTCAAAGGTAATAAATTCCTCTTATTTGGAAAAATGATGTTTATTTTTGTTCTCTCACCCTTAGCAGGTGGTTTCATTTTAGCACACTTCAGAGTTATAATTTTATGCTTATTAAAAACATTTATTATGATCTACATAGATGAATGAAATTTTTATTTTATTAAATTATTTGCCAAAAAATCTGTAATTTTAAAAAATGTATTTCTTTTGAAGGGTTATTTTAGAGCATTCAGAGAGGATCTAGGAGTGTGGTATTATGCAATTTTTAAGTAGGTTTGAAATGGTTATTCATATGATTGTTTCTTTGAGGCTTTTGCTTATTTTGGGTTTTTTTGTCTTCTTTTGTCTTCTTTTGTTCATTATATGCTCTAAAATATTTTGAAAGTAAATTTAAGGTATGTTTTACATAGTTTATTTTTTGAAAAAAATATTGAAATGACTTATGAAATTCAGTATATTCTCAACATTAATTTATTCTGAAATTTACCAATTGTCTACTGTCTATTATATGGCAGATATTACTTCAGACTACACTGGTAAATGAAATACTTGGATTTGTAGAACGTTTATTTTAATGGGTGAGACAATTAAAAGCTATAAACCTGAATAAAAATTGCATAGTGCATTCAAAAATGATGAGTGCAATGGGGAAAGAGAAAAATTAGATCAGGATGAGAAAAATCAAGGTTGCTAGGCAGGGGATGGGGAGGTAAGAATTTTAATAGGAAGATCGGGTTAGTTACAATGAAGCTGACAATTGAACAAACGTATGGAAAGGTGATGAATTTGCCCAGAACTATCAGCAATAAGGTCACTCCAGACAAAGGAATTGGCTATCTTGAAGGCCATTAGGTTGGATCATGCCTGGCAGATCTGAGGAATAGCAAGGAGGCCACTGTGAGGGACTGAAGAGTAGCAGGGAAAGAGATCACAGAGGTTAAATGAGTGGCTAGATCATGTAAAAGCTTAGAAGTCATTGTAAAACTGTGGCTTTATATTTGAAAACTTACTGTGTGATAGAATTTCTACTAATAACTGAGAGTTCAAATGTCCATAAAATTTCAAGGATTCTTATTCTGGTAAGACAGAATAAAGAAAAAGAGTTCATATTTTCACATGGTGTAACAAATGCTTGGAGATCCAAGTGTAGGAAGCTATGGGAGCACAGAAGAAGGCACTAAAATCACACCAATATATTTGATGACTGTGACTTTATGTAAATTTGTATTTTCTAGATTTTTTTTATAGTCATGGAATCACACAGTATATTCTATTCATTGCCTGGCTTTTCTTTTCTCAGCACCATTACTTTGAGAATCTCCAATTGTAAATAGTTCATTTTGATGTTGAATAGTAATCTCTTTAATGAATAGATCATAATTTGTCTTTGCTCTATTGATGGACATTGATGAACATTTCTACTGTTTTCAATTCTTAAAAATAAAGCTGCTATGAAATTCATATACAAGTCCTTGTACGAACATAGCGTTTGTTTCTCTTGGTTAAATGTGTAGAAGTAAAATGGCTATTGGTGTAACTGCAACGTATTTTGCATTTAAAAAAATTTTCAAACTATTTTCCAAAGTGGTGGTATCATGATATATGCCAGCAACAGTTTAGATTTTTTGTTGCTTCTCAATCTAGCTCAGACGAAGTACAATTAGCCTTTATAATTTTAGCCATTCTAATAGATATGTAAGCATGTCTCATTATGATTTTAATTTGTATTTCTTTAATGTCTAAATGTTGAGAAATTTGTCATGTGCTTATAAGCCATCCATATCCTTTAGGTGAATGAATGAGAGTTTCTCTTGTTCCTCATCGTCAAAAGCATTTTATGTTGTCAGTATTTTGGATTTTAGCCATTCTAATAGATGTGTAGTGATAGATCATTGTCTTATTTATTTATTTATTTTTAAAAAAGATTTTATTTATTTATTTGACAGAGAGAGATCACAAGAAGACGGAGAGGCAGTCAGAGAGAGAGAGAAAGGGAAGCAGGCTCCTCCTGAGCAGAGAGCCCAACGTGGAACTCGATCCCAGGACCCTGAGATCATGACCTGATCCAAAGGCAGCGGCTTAACCCACTAAGCCATCCAGGCGCCCCTCATGTTCTTTTAATTTACAATTCCTTAATTAGACATGCTGTGGATCATCACAGCATCTGTTCATATCATTATTGCCATCTCAATATCTTCTTAAGTGAGGTGTCTGTTCCAGTCCTTGCCAATTTTTCAATCAGGTCATTCATTTTCTTGTGTTTGAGTTAATAAATGAATAAATTATAATAATAAATAATAAATAAATAAATAATGAATGAATGAATGAATTTATTATATATATTATATATGTTATATATAATATATATTATATATATTATTATATATTAAATAATTTATTAAAAATAAATTTACTAATGAGGCCAAGAATTCAGAATCACAAATACTTCAGAACTAATAATAACTGCCATCACTTGTTGTTATTGTATAAGATAAATCCTACGATCAAGTTTCAATTTTAAATTCTTACAATTTTAAATTCTTAAAACCTTATGAAGAAGCATCATTTGGAGGGAGCAGTTTTCATAATTTATCATCCATCAGCCTTTTTTTTAAGATTTTATTTATTTATTGGACACAGAGAGAGAGAGAGAGAGAGAGAGAGAGAGATTACAAGTAAGCAGAGAGGCAGGCAAGCAGGGAGGGAAGCAGGCTTCCTTTTGAGCAGAGCCGGATGTGGGGCTGGATCCCAGGACCCAGAGACCATGACTTGAGATGAAGGCAGAGGCTTAACCCACCACCCACGTGATGAGAGAGCCCCTCAGGTGCCCCTCATCCATCAGCCTTAATTGTTTGGAGGAAAATGTGTGGATGAGTAATGCCTTAGGGAGCTAATCTCTCTAAAGGATTTTCAATCTTTACCCATTCAAGGTTTTTGCACAGTTCTGATAGCCTCTAAACATCCAGCTGATTTCTACAGTGACAAGCCTGTTAAAAACTGTCCTCAAACCGGGAATAGAGCTTGAAACGTACCAGTCAAGAACAACTTTGAGTCTTTTAAGGAATTTATCATCATTTCTTTGTTATGATTCCAGGTTCCTGGGATTGAGTCCCACAGTGGGCTCTCTGCTCAGCAGGGAGCCTGCTTCCATTCCTCTCTCTCTGCCTGCCCCTCTGCCTTCCTGTGATCTCTGTCAAGTAAATAAATAAAATTTTAAAAAACCATATTTTATACCAGTTATTCATGTTTATTAACTAAGATATCACAATACAAATAATACAAGCAGTTGCTCTTTATTAATACCTTCAACCAAGATCAAAAAAATATGTCATATTTTCTCCAAAAATTTTATATCATCTGATAGGTCAGATATATATAAAATTACATTTAAAGTCTTAAAAATATCAGCAATATTTTCATTTAAATGCAAATTTCAAAGAAAATCTACTTTTCCAAACACGACTTTTTATCCTATATTTTTTTTAAATTTGTCAATATCTGATCAATTGTTTAGCGAGACTATAAATGTTAGATCGAAAAAAATGATTAATAGATGTAGGTTCAAATTATTATGTTCCATTAAAAATGATTTAGTCTTTGATGAACATCTGTTTGGTAATGTGTTGTATCCAAATATAGTAAATTAATGACATATATAAAATTATAGGGAAATGACACTTTCAGTTCCATTATGAGTAGAGCTTTTAAAATGCTATTTGTCACAACCTGTCATCTTGTCATTATGTAGCATTATGTAGCATTTAAAAAATGTATACTCTTCACTTTGAAGTCTTTTAGAAATCTAAAATATGACCTTCTATGGATTGTGTTTCCATATTCCTTTATTGCCACTTTGAACAAATCCACATGCTTTGATTCAAAGGTAATAAATTCCTCTTATTTGGAAAAATGATGTTTATTTTTGTTCTCTCACCCTTAGCAGGTGGTTTCATTTTAGCACACTTCAGAGTTATAATTTTATGCTTATTAAAAACATTTATTATGATCTACATAGATGAATGAAATTTTTATTTTATTAAATTATTTGCCAAAAAATCTGTAATTTTAAAAAATGTATTTCTTTTGAAGGGTTATTTTAGAGCATTCAGAGAGGATCTAGGAGTGTGGTATTATGCAATTTTTAAGTAGGTTTGAAATGGTTATTCATATGATTGTTTCTTTGAGGCTTTTGCTTATTTTGGGTTTTTTTGTCTTCTTTTGTCTTCTTTTGTTCATTATATGCTCTAAAATATTTTGAAAGTAAATTTAAGGTATGTTTTACATAGTTTATTTTTTGAAAAAAATATTGAAATGACTTATGAAATTCAGTATATTCTCAACATTAATTTATTCTGAAATTTACCAATTGTCTACTGTCTATTATATGGCAGATATTACTTCAGACTACACTGGTAAATGAAATACTTGGATTTGTAGAACGTTTATTTTAATGGGTGAGACAATTAAAAGCTATAAACCTGAATAAAAATTGCATAGTGCATTCAAAAATGATGAGTGCAATGGGGAAAGAGAAAAATTAGATCAGGATGAGAAAAATCAAGGTTGCTAGGCAGGGGATGGGGAGGTAAGAATTTTAATAGGAAGATCGGGTTAGTTACAATGAAGCTGACAATTGAACAAACGTATGGAAAGGTGATGAATTTGCCCAGAACTATCAGCAATAAGGTCACTCCAGACAAAGGAATTGGCTATCTTGAAGGCCATTAGGTTGGATCATGCCTGGCAGATCTGAGGAATAGCAAGGAGGCCACTGTGAGGGACTGAAGAGTAGCAGGGAAAGAGATCACAGAGGTTAAATGAGTGGCTAGATCATGTAAAAGCTTAGAAGTCATTGTAAAACTGTGGCTTTATATTTGAAAACTTACTGTGTGATAGAATTTCTACTAATAACTGAGAGTTCAAATGTCCATAAAATTTCAAGGATTCTTATTCTGGTAAGACAGAATAAAGAAAAAGAGTTCATATTTTCACATGGTGTAACAAATGCTTGGAGATCCAAGTGTAGGAAGCTATGGGAGCACAGAAGAAGGCACTAAAATCACACCAATATATTTGATGACTGTGACTTTATGTAAATTTGTATTTTCTAGATTTTTTTTATAGTCATGGAATCACACAGTATATTCTATTCATTGCCTGGCTTTTCTTTTCTCAGCACCATTACTTTGAGAATCTCCAATTGTAAATAGTTCATTTTGATGTTGAATAGTAATCTCTTTAATGAATAGATCATAATTTGTCTTTGCTCTATTGATGGACATTGATGAACATTTCTACTGTTTTCAATTCTTAAAAATAAAGCTGCTATGAAATTCATATACAAGTCCTTGTACGAACATAGCGTTTGTTTCTCTTGGTTAAATGTGTAGAAGTAAAATGGCTATTGGTGTAACTGCAACGTATTTTGCATTTAAAAAAATTTTCAAACTATTTTCCAAAGTGGTGGTATCATGATATATGCCAGCAACAGTTTAGATTTTTTGTTGCTTCTCAATCTAGCTCAGACGAAGTACAATTAGCCTTTATAATTTTAGCCATTCTAATAGATATGTAAGCATGTCTCATTATGATTTTAATTTGTATTTCTTTAATGTCTAAATGTTGAGAAATTTGTCATGTGCTTATAAGCCATCCATATCCTTTAGGTGAATGAATGAGAGTTTCTCTTGTTCCTCATCGTCAAAAGCATTTTATGTTGTCAGTATTTTGGATTTTAGCCATTCTAATAGATGTGTAGTGATAGATCATTGTCTTATTTATTTATTTATTTTTAAAAAAGATTTTATTTATTTATTTGACAGAGAGAGATCACAAGAAGACGGAGAGGCAGTCAGAGAGAGAGAGAAAGGGAAGCAGGCTCCTCCTGAGCAGAGAGCCCAACGTGGAACTCGATCCCAGGACCCTGAGATCATGACCTGATCCAAAGGCAGCGGCTTAACCCACTAAGCCATCCAGGCGCCCCTCATGTTCTTTTAATTTACAATTCCTTAATTAGACATGCTGTGGATCATCACAGCATCTGTTCATATCATTATTGCCATCTCAATATCTTCTTAAGTGAGGTGTCTGTTCCAGTCCTTGCCAATTTTTCAATCAGGTCATTCATTTTCTTGTGTTTGAGTTAATAAATGAATAAATTATAATAATAAATAATAAATAAATAAATAATGAATGAATGAATGAATTTATTATATATATTATATATGTTATATATAATATATATTATATATATTATTATATATTAAATAATTTATTAAAAATAAATTTACTAATGAGGCCAAGAATTCAGAATCACAAATACTTCAGAACTAATAATAACTGCCATCACTTGTTGTTATTGTATAAGATAAATCCTACGATCAAGTTTCAATTTTAAATTCTTACAATTTTAAATTCTTAAAACCTTATGAAGAAGCATCATTTGGAGGGAGCAGTTTTCATAATTTATCATCCATCAGCCTTTTTTTTAAGATTTTATTTATTTATTGGACACAGAGAGAGAGAGAGAGAGAGAGAGAGAGAGATTACAAGTAAGCAGAGAGGCAGGCAAGCAGGGAGGGAAGCAGGCTTCCTTTTGAGCAGAGCCGGATGTGGGGCTGGATCCCAGGACCCAGAGACCATGACTTGAGATGAAGGCAGAGGCTTAACCCACCACCCACGTGATGAGAGAGCCCCTCAGGTGCCCCTCATCCATCAGCCTTAATTGTTTGGAGGAAAATGTGTGGATGAGTAATGCCTTAGGGAGCTAATCTCTCTAAAGGATTTTCAATCTTTACCCCTTCAAGGTTTTTGCACAGTTCTGATAGCCTCTAAACATCCAGCTGATTTCTACAGTGACAAGCCTGTTAAAAACTGTCCTCAAACCAGGAATAGAGCTTGAAACGTACCAGTCAAGAACAACTTTGAGTCTTTTAAGGAATTTATCATCATTTCTTTGTTATGATTCCAGGTTCCTGGGATTGAGTCCCACAGTGGGCTCTCTGCTCAGCAGGGAGCCTGCTTCCATTCCTCTCTCTCTGCCTGCCCCTCTGCCTTCCTGTGATCTCTGTCAAGTAAATAAATAAACTTTAAAAAAACCATATTTTATACCAGTTATTCATGTTTATTAACTAAGATATCACAATACAAATAATACAAGCAGTTGCTCTTTATTAATACCTTCAACCAAGATCAAAAAAATATGTCATATTTTCTCCAAAAATTTTATATCATCTGATAGGTCAGATATATATAAAATTACATTTAAAGTCTTAAAAATATCAGCAATATTTTCATTTAAATGCAAATTTCAAAGAAAATCTACTTTTCCAACACGACTTTTTATCCTATATTTTTTTTAAATTTGTCAATATCTGATCAATTGTTTAGCGAGACTATAAATGTTAGATCGAAAAAAATGATTAATAGATGTAGGTTCAAATTATTATGTTCCATTAAAAATGATTTAGTCTTTGATGAACATCTGTTTGGTAATGTGTTGTATCCAAATATAGTAAATTAATGACATATATAAAATTATAGGGAAATGACACTTTCAGTTCCATTATGAGTAGAGCTTTTAAAATGCTATTTGTCACAACCTGTCATCTTGTCATTATGTAGCATTATGTAGCATTTAAAAAATGTATACTCTTCACTTTGAAGTCTTTTAGAAATCTAAAATATGACTTTCTATGGATTGTGTTTCCATATTCCTTTATTGCCACTTTGAACAAATCCACATGCTTTGATTCAAAGGTAATAAATTCCTCTTATTTGGAAAAATGATGTTTATTTTTGTTCTCTCACCCTTAGCAGGTGGTTTCATTTTAGCACACTTCAGAGTTATAATTTTATGCTTATTAAAAACATTTATTATGATCTACATAGATGAATGAAATTTTTATTTTATTAAATTATTTGCCAAAAAATCTGTAATTTTAAAAAATGTATTTCTTTTGAAGGGTTATTTTAGAGCATTCAGAGAGGATCTAGGAGTGTGGTATTATGCAATTTTTAAGTAGGTTTGAAATGGTTATTCATATGATTGTTTCTTTGAGGCTTTTGCTTATTTTGGGTTTTTTTGTCTTCTTTTGTCTTCTTTTGTTCATTATATGCTCTAAAATATTTTGAAAGTAAATTTAAGGTATGTTTTACATAGTTTATTTTTTGAAAAAAATATTGAAATGACTTATGAAATTCAGTATATTCTCAACATTAATTTATTCTGAAATTTACCAATTGTCTACTGTCTATTATATGGCAGATATTACTTCAGACTACACTGGTAAATGAAATACTTGGATTTGTAGAACGTTTATTTTAATGGGTGAGACAATTAAAAGCTATAAACCTGAATAAAAATTGCATAGTGCATTCAAAAATGATGAGTGCAATGGGGAAAGAGAAAAATTAGATCAGGATGAGAAAAATCAAGGTTGCTAGGCAGGGGATGGGGAGGTAAGAATTTTAATAGGAAGATCGGGTTAGTTACAATGAAGCTGACAATTGAACAAACGTATGGAAAGGTGATGAATTTGCCCAGAACTATCAGCAATAAGGTCACTCCAGACAAAGGAATTGGCTATCTTGAAGGCCATTAGGTTGGATCATGCCTGGCAGATCTGAGGAATAGCAAGGAGGCCACTGTGAGGGACTGAAGAGTAGCAGGGAAAGAGATCACAGAGGTTAAATGAGTGGCTAGATCATGTAAAAGCTTAGAAGTCATTGTAAAACTGTGGCTTTATATTTGAAAACTTACTGTGTGATAGAATTTCTACTAATAACTGAGAGTTCAAATGTCCATAAAATTTCAAGGATTCTTATTCTGGTAAGACAGAATAAAGAAAAAGAGTTCATATTTTCACATGGTGTAACAAATGCTTGGAGATCCAAGTGTAGGAAGCTATGGGAGCACAGAAGAAGGCACTAAAATCACACCAATATATTTGATGACTGTGACTTTATGTAAATTTGTATTTTCTAGATTTTTTTTATAGTCATGGAATCACACAGTATATTCTATTCATTGCCTGGCTTTTCTTTTCTCAGCACCATTACTTTGAGAATCTCCAATTGTAAATAGTTCATTTTGATGTTGAATAGTAATCTCTTTAATGAATAGATCATAATTTGTCTTTGCTCTATTGATGGACATTGATGAACATTTCTACTGTTTTCAATTCTTAAAAATAAAGCTGCTATGAAATTCATATACAAGTCCTTGTACGAACATAGCGTTTGTTTCTCTTGGTTAAATGTGTAGAAGTAAAATGGCTATTGGTGTAACTGCAACGTATTTTGCATTTAAAAAAATTTTCAAACTATTTTCCAAAGTGGTGGTATCATGATATATGCCAGCAACAGTTTAGATTTTTTGTTGCTTCTCAATCTAGCTCAGACGAAGTACAATTAGCCTTTATAATTTTAGCCATTCTAATAGATATGTAAGCATGTCTCATTATGATTTTAATTTGTATTTCTTTAATGTCTAAATGTTGAGAAATTTGTCATGTGCTTATAAGCCATCCATATCCTTTAGGTGAATGAATGAGAGTTTCTCTTGTTCCTCATCGTCAAAAGCATTTTATGTTGTCAGTATTTTGGATTTTAGCCATTCTAATAGATGTGTAGTGATAGATCATTGTCTTATTTATTTATTTATTTTTAAAAAAGATTTTATTTATTTATTTGACAGAGAGAGATCACAAGAAGACGGAGAGGCAGTCAGAGAGAGAGAGAAAGGGAAGCAGGCTCCTCCTGAGCAGAGAGCCCAACGTGGAACTCGATCCCAGGACCCTGAGATCATGACCTGATCCAAAGGCAGCGGCTTAACCCACTAAGCCATCCAGGCGCCCCTCATGTTCTTTTAATTTACAATTCCTTAATTAGACATGCTGTGGATCATCACAGCATCTGTTCATATCATTATTGCCATCTCAATATCTTCTTAAGTGAGGTGTCTGTTCCAGTCCTTGCCAATTTTTCAATCAGGTCATTCATTTTCTTGTGTTTGAGTTAATAAATGAATAAATTATAATAATAAATAATAAATAAATAAATAATGAATGAATGAATGAATTTATTATATATATTATATATGTTATATATAATATATATTATATATATTATTATATATTAAATAATTTATTAAAAATAAATTTACTAATGAGGCCAAGAATTCAGAATCACAAATACTTCAGAACTAATAATAACTGCCATCACTTGTTGTTATTGTATAAGATAAATCCTACGATCAAGTTTCAATTTTAAATTCTTACAATTTTAAATTCTTAAAACCTTATGAAGAAGCATCATTTGGAGGGAGCAGTTTTCATAATTTATCATCCATCAGCCTTTTTTTTAAGATTTTATTTATTTATTGGACACAGAGAGAGAGAGAGAGAGAGAGAGAGAGAGATTACAAGTAAGCAGAGAGGCAGGCAAGCAGGGAGGGAAGCAGGCTTCCTTTTGAGCAGAGCCGGATGTGGGGCTGGATCCCAGGACCCAGAGACCATGACTTGAGATGAAGGCAGAGGCTTAACCCACCACCCACGTGATGAGAGAGCCCCTCAGGTGCCCCTCATCCATCAGCCTTAATTGTTTGGAGGAAAATGTGTGGATGAGTAATGCCTTAGGGAGCTAATCTCTCTAAAGGATTTTCAATCTTTACCCCTTCAAGGTTTTTGCACAGTTCTGATAGCCTCTAAACATCCAGCTGATTTCTACAGTGACAAGCCTGTTAAAAACTGTCCTCAAACCGGGAATAGAGCTTGAAACGTACCAGTCAAGAACAACTTTGAGTCTTTTAAGGAATTTATCATCATTTCTTTGTTATGATTCCAGGTTCCTGGGATTGAGTCCCACAGTGGGCTCTCTGCTCAGCAGGGAGCCTGCTTCCATTCCTCTCTCTCTGCCTGCCCCTCTGCCTTCCTGTGATCTCTGTCAAGTAAATAAATAAACTTTAAAAAAACCATATTTTATACCAGTTATTCATGTTTATTAACTAAGATATCACAATACAAATAATACAAGCAGTTGCTCTTTATTAATACCTTCAACCAAGATCAAAAAAATATGTCATATTTTCTCCAAAAATTTTATATCATCTGATAGGTCAGATATATATAAAATTACATTTAAAGTCTTAAAAATATCAGCAATATTTTCATTTAAATGCAAATTTCAAAGAAAATCTACTTTTCCAACACGACTTTTTATCCTATATTTTTTTTAAATTTGTCAATATCTGATCAATTGTTTAGCGAGACTATAAATGTTAGATCGAAAAAAATGATTAATAGATGTAGGTTCAAATTATTATGTTCCATTAAAAATGATTTAGTCTTTGATGAACATCTGTTTGGTAATGTGTTGTATCCAAATATAGTAAATTAATGACATATATAAAATTATAGGGAAATGACACTTTCAGTTCCATTATGAGTAGAGCTTTTAAAATGCTATTTGTCACAACCTGTCATCTTGTCATTATGTAGCATTATGTAGCATTTAAAAAATGTATACTCTTCACTTTGAAGTCTTTTAGAAATCTAAAATATGACTTTCTATGGATTGTGTTTCCATATTCCTTTATTGCCACTTTGAACAAATCCACATGCTTTGATTCAAAGGTAATAAATTCCTCTTATTTGGAAAAATGATGTTTATTTTTGTTCTCTCACCCTTAGCAGGTGGTTTCATTTTAGCACACTTCAGAGTTATAATTTTATGCTTATTAAAAACATTTATTATGATCTACATAGATGAATGAAATTTTTATTTTATTAAATTATTTGCCAAAAAATCTGTAATTTTAAAAAATGTATTTCTTTTGAAGGGTTATTTTAGAGCATTCAGAGAGGATCTAGGAGTGTGGTATTATGCAATTTTTAAGTAGGTTTGAAATGGTTATTCATATGATTGTTTCTTTGAGGCTTTTGCTTATTTTGGGTTTTTTTGTCTTCTTTTGTCTTCTTTTGTTCATTATATGCTCTAAAATATTTTGAAAGTAAATTTAAGGTATGTTTTACATAGTTTATTTTTTGAAAAAAATATTGAAATGACTTATGAAATTCAGTATATTCTCAACATTAATTTATTCTGAAATTTACCAATTGTCTACTGTCTATTATATGGCAGATATTACTTCAGACTACACTGGTAAATGAAATACTTGGATTTGTAGAACGTTTATTTTAATGGGTGAGACAATTAAAAGCTATAAACCTGAATAAAAATTGCATAGTGCATTCAAAAATGATGAGTGCAATGGGGAAAGAGAAAAATTAGATCAGGATGAGAAAAATCAAGGTTGCTAGGCAGGGGATGGGGAGGTAAGAATTTTAATAGGAAGATCGGGTTAGTTACAATGAAGCTGACAATTGAACAAACGTATGGAAAGGTGATGAATTTGCCCAGAACTATCAGCAATAAGGTCACTCCAGACAAAGGAATTGGCTATCTTGAAGGCCATTAGGTTGGATCATGCCTGGCAGATCTGAGGAATAGCAAGGAGGCCACTGTGAGGGACTGAAGAGTAGCAGGGAAAGAGATCACAGAGGTTAAATGAGTGGCTAGATCATGTAAAAGCTTAGAAGTCATTGTAAAACTGTGGCTTTATATTTGAAAACTTACTGTGTGATAGAATTTCTACTAATAACTGAGAGTTCAAATGTCCATAAAATTTCAAGGATTCTTATTCTGGTAAGACAGAATAAAGAAAAAGAGTTCATATTTTCACATGGTGTAACAAATGCTTGGAGATCCAAGTGTAGGAAGCTATGGGAGCACAGAAGAAGGCACTAAAATCACACCAATATATTTGATGACTGTGACTTTATGTAAATTTGTATTTTCTAGATTTTTTTTATAGTCATGGAATCACACAGTATATTCTATTCATTGCCTGGCTTTTCTTTTCTCAGCACCATTACTTTGAGAATCTCCAATTGTAAATAGTTCATTTTGATGTTGAATAGTAATCTCTTTAATGAATAGATCATAATTTGTCTTTGCTCTATTGATGGACATTGATGAACATTTCTACTGTTTTCAATTCTTAAAAATAAAGCTGCTATGAAATTCATATACAAGTCCTTGTACGAACATAGCGTTTGTTTCTCTTGGTTAAATGTGTAGAAGTAAAATGGCTATTGGTGTAACTGCAACGTATTTTGCATTTAAAAAAATTTTCAAACTATTTTCCAAAGTGGTGGTATCATGATATATGCCAGCAACAGTTTAGATTTTTTGTTGCTTCTCAATCTAGCTCAGACGAAGTACAATTAGCCTTTATAATTTTAGCCATTCTAATAGATATGTAAGCATGTCTCATTATGATTTTAATTTGTATTTCTTTAATGTCTAAATGTTGAGAAATTTGTCATGTGCTTATAAGCCATCCATATCCTTTAGGTGAATGAATGAGAGTTTCTCTTGTTCCTCATCGTCAAAAGCATTTTATGTTGTCAGTATTTTGGATTTTAGCCATTCTAATAGATGTGTAGTGATAGATCATTGTCTTATTTATTTATTTATTTTTAAAAAAGATTTTATTTATTTATTTGACAGAGAGAGATCACAAGAAGACGGAGAGTCAGTCAGAGAGAGAGAGAAAGGGAAGCAGGCTCCTCCTGAGCAGAGAGCCCAACGTGGAACTCGATCCCAGGACCCTGAGATCATGACCTGATCCAAAGGCAGCGGCTTAACCCACTAAGCCATCCAGGCGCCCCTCATGTTCTTTTAATTTACAATTCCTTAATTAGACATGCTGTGGATCATCACAGCATCTGTTCATATCATTATTGCCATCTCAATATCTTCTTAAGTGAGGTGTCTGTTCCAGTCCTTGCCAATTTTTCAATCAGGTCATTCATTTTCTTGTGTTTGAGTTAATAAATGAATAAATTATAATAATAAATAATAAATAAATAAATAATGAATGAATGAATGAATTTATTATATATATTATATATGTTATATATAATATATATTATATATATTATTATATATTAAATAATTTATTAAAAATAAATTTACTAATGAGGCCAAGAATTCAGAATCACAAATACTTCAGAACTAATAATAACTGCCATCACTTGTTGTTATTGTATAAGATAAATCCTACGATCAAGTTTCAATTTTAAATTCTTACAATTTTAAATTCTTAAAACCTTATGAAGAAGCATCATTTGGAGGGAGCAGTTTTCATAATTTATCATCCATCAGCCTTTTTTTTAAGATTTTATTTATTTATTGGACACAGAGAGAGAGAGAGAGAGAGAGAGAGAGATTACAAGTAAGCAGAGAGGCAGGCAAGCAGGGAGGGAAGCAGGCTTCCTTTTGAGCAGAGCCCGATGTGGGGCTGGATCCCAGGACCCAGAGACCATGACTTGAGATGAAGGCAGAGGCTTAACCCACCACCCACGTGATGAGAGAGCCCCTCAGGTGCCCCTCATCCATCAGCCTTAATTGTTTGGAGGAAAATGTGTGGATGAGTAATGCCTTAGGGAGCTAATCTCTCTAAAGGATTTTCAATCTTTACCCCTTCAAGGTTTTTGCACAGTTCTGATAGCCTCTAAACATCCAGCTGATTTCTACAGTGACAAGCCTGTTAAAAACTGTCCTCAAACCGGGAATAGAGCTTGAAACGTACCAGTCAAGAACAACTTTGAGTCTTTTAAGGAATTTATCATCATTTCTTTGTTATGATTCCAGGTTCCTGGGATTGAGTCCCACAGTGGGCTCTCTGCTCAGCAGGGAGCCTGCTTCCATTCCTCTCTCTCTGCCTGCCCCTCTGCCTTCCTGTGATCTCTGTCAAGTAAATAAATAAAATTTTAAAAAACCATATTTTATACCAGTTATTCATGTTTATTAACTAAGATATCACAATACAAATAATACAAGCAGTTGCTCTTTATTAATACCTTCAACCAAGATCAAAAAAATATGTCATATTTTCTCCAAAAATTTTATATCATCTGATAGGTCAGATATATATAAAATTACATTTAAAGTCTTAAAAATATCAGCAATATTTTCATTTAAATGCAAATTTCAAAGAAAATCTACTTTTCCAAACACGACTTTTTATCCTATATTTTTTTTAAATTTGTCAATATCTGATCAATTGTTTAGCGAGACTATAAATGTTAGATCGAAAAAAATGATTAATAGATGTAGGTTCAAATTATTATGTTCCATTAAAAATGATTTAGTCTTTGATGAACATCTGTTTGGTAATGTGTTGTATCCAAATATAGTAAATTAATGACATATATAAAATTATAGGGAAATGACACTTTCAGTTCCATTATGAGTAGAGCTTTTAAAATGCTATTTGTCACAACCTGTCATCTTGTCATTATGTAGCATTATGTAGCATTTAAAAAATGTATACTCTTCACTTTGAAGTCTTTTAGAAATCTAAAATATGACTTTCTATGGATTGTGTTTCCATATTCCTTTATTGCCACTTTGAACAAATCCACATGCTTTGATTCAAAGGTAATAAATTCCTCTTATTTGGAAAAATGATGTTTATTTTTGTTCTCTCACCCTTAGCAGGTGGTTTCATTTTAGCACACTTCAGAGTTATAATTTTATGCTTATTAAAAACATTTATTATGATCTACATAGATGAATGAAATTTTTATTTTATTAAATTATTTGCCAAAAAATCTGTAATTTTAAAAAATGTATTTCTTTTGAAGGGTTATTTTAGAGCATTCAGAGAGGATCTAGGAGTGTGGTATTATGCAATTTTTAAGTAGGTTTGAAATGGTTATTCATATGATTGTTTCTTTGAGGCTTTTGCTTATTTTGGGTTTTTTTGTCTTCTTTTGTCTTCTTTTGTTCATTATATGCTCTAAAATATTTTGAAAGTAAATTTAAGGTATGTT
Organism: Mustela nivalis; assembly: GCF_964662115.1. Taxonomy (NCBI): domain Eukaryota; kingdom Metazoa; phylum Chordata; class Mammalia; order Carnivora; family Mustelidae; genus Mustela; species Mustela nivalis. Next base: position 61,441 of record NW_028135444.1, on the reverse strand, counting down.
TTACATAGTTTATTTTTTGAAAAAAATATTGAAATGACTTATGAAATTCAGTATATTCTCAACATTAATTTATTCTGAAATTTACCAATTGTCTACTGTCTATTATATGGCAGATATTACTTCAGACTACACTGGTAAATGAAATACTTGGATTTGTAGAACGTTTATTTTAATGGGTGAGACAATTAAAAGCTATAAACCTGAATAAAAATTGCATAGTGCATTCAAAAATGATGAGTGCAATGGGGAAAGAGAAAAATTAGATCAGGATGAGAAAAATCAAGGTTGCTAGGCAGGGGATGGGGAGGTAAGAATTTTAATAGGAAGATCGGGTTAGTTACAATGAAGCTGACAATTGAACAAACGTATGGAAAGGTGATGAATTTGCCCAGAACTATCAGCAATAAGGTCACTCCAGACAAAGGAATTGGCTATCTTGAAGGCCATTAGGTTGGATCATGCCTGGCAGATCTGAGGAATAGCAAGGAGGCCACTGTGAGGGACTGAAGAGTAGCAGGGAAAGAGATCACAGAGGTTAAATGAGTGGCTAGATCATGTAAAAGCTTAGAAGTCATTGTAAAACTGTGGCTTTATATTTGAAAACTTACTGTGTGATAGAATTTCTACTAATAACTGAGAGTTCAAATGTCCATAAAATTTCAAGGATTCTTATTCTGGTAAGACAGAATAAAGAAAAAGAGTTCATATTTTCACATGGTGTAACAAATGCTTGGAGATCCAAGTGTAGGAAGCTATGGGAGCACAGAAGAAGGCACTAAAATCACACCAATATATTTGATGACTGTGACTTTATGTAAATTTGTATTTTCTAGATTTTTTTTATAGTCATGGAATCACACAGTATATTCTATTCATTGCCTGGCTTTTCTTTTCTCAGCACCATTACTTTGAGAATCTCCAATTGTAAATAGTTCATTTTGATGTTGAATAGTAATCTCTTTAATGAATAGATCATAATTTGTCTTTGCTCTATTGATGGACATTGATGAACATTTCTACTGTTTTCAATTCTTAAAAATAAAGCTGCTATGAAATTCATATACAAGTCCTTGTACGAACATAGCGTTTGTTTCTCTTGGTTAAATGTGTAGAAGTAAAATGGCTATTGGTGTAACTGCAACGTATTTTGCATTTAAAAAAATTTTCAAACTATTTTCCAAAGTGGTGGTATCATGATATATGCCAGCAACAGTTTAGATTTTTTGTTGCTTCTCAATCTAGCTCAGACGAAGTACAATTAGCCTTTATAATTTTAGCCATTCTAATAGATATGTAAGCATGTCTCATTATGATTTTAATTTGTATTTCTTTAATGTCTAAATGTTGAGAAATTTGTCATGTGCTTATAAGCCATCCATATCCTTTAGGTGAATGAATGAGAGTTTCTCTTGTTCCTCATCGTCAAAAGCATTTTATGTTGTCAGTATTTTGGATTTTAGCCATTCTAATAGATGTGTAGTGATAGATCATTGTCTTATTTATTTATTTATTTTTAAAAAAGATTTTATTTATTTATTTGACAGAGAGAGATCACAAGAAGACGGAGAGGCAGTCAGAGAGAGAGAGAAAGGGAAGCAGGCTCCTCCTGAGCAGAGAGCCCAACGTGGAACTCGATCCCAGGACCCTGAGATCATGACCTGATCCAAAGGCAGCGGCTTAACCCACTAAGCCATCCAGGCGCCCCTCATGTTCTTTTAATTTACAATTCCTTAATTAGACATGCTGTGGATCATCACAGCATCTGTTCATATCATTATTGCCATCTCAATATCTTCTTAAGTGAGGTGTCTGTTCCAGTCCTTGCCAATTTTTCAATCAGGTCATTCATTTTCTTGTGTTTGAGTTAATAAATGAATAAATTATAATAATAAATAATAAATAAATAAATAATGAATGAATGAATGAATTTATTATATATATTATATATGTTATATATAATATATATTATATATATTATTATATATTAAATAATTTATTAAAAATAAATTTACTAATGAGGCCAAGAATTCAGAATCACAAATACTTCAGAACTAATAATAACTGCCATCACTTGTTGTTATTGTATAAGATAAATCCTACGATCAAGTTTCAATTTTAAATTCTTACAATTTTAAATTCTTAAAACCTTATGAAGAAGCATCATTTGGAGGGAGCAGTTTTCATAATTTATCATCCATCAGCCTTTTTTTTAAGATTTTATTTATTTATTGGACACAGAGAGAGAGAGAGAGAGAGAGAGAGAGATTACAAGTAAGCAGAGAGGCAGGCAAGCAGGGAGGGAAGCAGGCTTCCTTTTGAGCAGAGCCCGATGTGGGGCTGGATCCCAGGACCCAGAGACCATGACTTGAGATGAAGGCAGAGGCTTAACCCACCACCCACGTGATGAGAGAGCCCCTCAGGTGCCCCTCATCCATCAGCCTTAATTGTTTGGAGGAAAATGTGTGGATGAGTAATGCCTTAGGGAGCTAATCTCTCTAAAGGATTTTCAATCTTTACCCCTTCAAGGTTTTTGCACAGTTCTGATAGCCTCTAAACATCCAGCTGATTTCTACAGTGACAAGCCTGTTAAAAACTGTCCTCAAACCGGGAATAGAGCTTGAAACGTACCAGTCAAGAACAACTTTGAGTCTTTTAAGGAATTTATCATCATTTCTTTGTTATGATTCCAGGTTCCTGGGATTGAGTCCCACAGTGGGCTCTCTGCTCAGCAGGGAGCCTGCTTCCATTCCTCTCTCTCTGCCTGCCCCTCTGCCTTCCTGTGATCTCTGTCAAGTAAATAAATAAACTTTAAAAAAACCATATTTTATACCAGTTATTCATGTTTATTAACTAAGATATCACAATACAAATAATACAAGCAGTTGCTCTTTATTAATACCTTCAACCAAGATCAAAAAAATATGTCATATTTTCTCCAAAAATTTTATATCATCTGATAGGTCAGATATATATAAAATTACATTTAAAGTCTTAAAAATATCAGCAATATTTTCATTTAAATGCAAATTTCAAAGAAAATCTACTTTTCCAAACACGACTTTTTATCCTATATTTTTTTTAAATTTGTCAATATCTGATCAATTGTTTAGCGAGACTATAAATGTTAGATCGAAAAAAATGATTAATAGATGTAGGTTCAAATTATTATGTTCCATTAAAAATGATTTAGTCTTTGATGAACATCTGTTTGGTAATGTGTTGTATCCAAATATAGTAAATTAATGACATATATAAAATTATAGGGAAATGACACTTTCAGTTCCATTATGAGTAGAGCTTTTAAAATGCTATTTGTCACAACCTGTCATCTTGTCATTATGTAGCATTATGTAGCATTTAAAAAATGTATACTCTTCACTTTGAAGTCTTTTAGAAATCTAAAATATGACTTTCTATGGATTGTGTTTCCATATTCCTTTATTGCCACTTTGAACAAATCCACATGCTTTGATTCAAAGGTAATAAATTCCTCTTATTTGGAAAAATGATGTTTATTTTTGTTCTCTCACCCTTAGCAGGTGGTTTCATTTTAGCACACTTCAGAGTTATAATTTTATGCTTATTAAAAACATTTATTATGATCTACATAGATGAATGAAATTTTTATTTTATTAAATTATTTGCCAAAAAATCTGTAATTTTAAAAAATGTATTTCTTTTGAAGGGTTATTTTAGAGCATTCAGAGAGGATCTAGGAGTGTGGTATTATGCAATTTTTAAGTAGGTTTGAAATGGTTATTCATATGATTGTTTCTTTGAGGCTTTTGCTTATTTTGGGTTTTTTTGTCTTCTTTTGTCTTCTTTTGTTCATTATATGCTCTAAAATATTTTGAAAGTAAATTTAAGGTATGTTTTACATAGTTTATTTTTTGAAAAAAATATTGAAATGACTTATGAAATTCAGTATATTCTCAACATTAATTTATTCTGAAATTTACCAATTGTCTACTGTCTATTATATGGCAGATATTACTTCAGACTACACTGGTAAATGAAATACTTGGATTTGTAGAACGTTTATTTTAATGGGTGAGACAATTAAAAGCTATAAACCTGAATAAAAATTGCATAGTGCATTCAAAAATGATGAGTGCAATGGGGAAAGAGAAAAATTAGATCAGGATGAGAAAAATCAAGGTTGCTAGGCAGGGGATGGGGAGGTAAGAATTTTAATAGGAAGATCGGGTTAGTTACAATGAAGCTGACAATTGAACAAACGTATGGAAAGGTGATGAATTTGCCCAGAACTATCAGCAATAAGGTCACTCCAGACAAAGGAATTGGCTATCTTGAAGGCCATTAGGTTGGATCATGCCTGGCAGATCTGAGGAATAGCAAGGAGGCCACTGTGAGGGACTGAAGAGTAGCAGGGAAAGAGATCACAGAGGTTAAATGAGTGGCTAGATCATGTAAAAGCTTAGAAGTCATTGTAAAACTGTGGCTTTATATTTGAAAACTTACTGTGTGATAGAATTTCTACTAATAACTGAGAGTTCAAATGTCCATAAAATTTCAAGGATTCTTATTCTGGTAAGACAGAATAAAGAAAAAGAGTTCATATTTTCACATGGTGTAACAAATGCTTGGAGATCCAAGTGTAGGAAGCTATGGGAGCACAGAAGAAGGCACTAAAATCACACCAATATATTTGATGACTGTGACTTTATGTAAATTTGTATTTTCTAGATTTTTTTTATAGTCATGGAATCACACAGTATATTCTATTCATTGCCTGGCTTTTCTTTTCTCAGCACCATTACTTTGAGAATCTCCAATTGTAAATAGTTCATTTTGATGTTGAATAGTAATCTCTTTAATGAATAGATCATAATTTGTCTTTGCTCTATTGATGGACATTGATGAACATTTCTACTGTTTTCAATTCTTAAAAATAAAGCTGCTATGAAATTCATATACAAGTCCTTGTACGAACATAGCGTTTGTTTCTCTTGGTTAAATGTGTAGAAGTAAAATGGCTATTGGTGTAACTGCAACGTATTTTGCATTTAAAAAAATTTTCAAACTATTTTCCAAAGTGGTGGTATCATGATATATGCCAGCAACAGTTTAGATTTTTTGTTGCTTCTCAATCTAGCTCAGACGAAGTACAATTAGCCTTTATAATTTTAGCCATTCTAATAGATATGTAAGCATGTCTCATTATGATTTTAATTTGTATTTCTTTAATGTCTAAATGTTGAGAAATTTGTCATGTGCTTATAAGCCATCCATATCCTTTAGGTGAATGAATGAGAGTTTCTCTTGTTCCTCATCGTCAAAAGCATTTTATGTTGTCAGTATTTTGGATTTTAGCCATTCTAATAGATGTGTAGTGATAGATCATTGTCTTATTTATTTATTTATTTTTAAAAAAGATTTTATTTATTTATTTGACAGAGAGAGATCACAAGAAGACGGAGAGGCAGTCAGAGAGAGAGAGAAAGGGAAGCAGACTCCTCCTGAGCAGAGAGCCCAACGTGGAACTCGATCCCAGGACCCTGAGATCATGACCTGATCCAAAGGCAGCGGCTTAACCCACTAAGCCATCCAGGCGCCCCTCATGTTCTTTTAATTTACAATTCCTTAATTAGACATGCTGTGGATCATCACAGCATCTGTTCATATCATTATTGCCATCTCAATATCTTCTTAAGTGAGGTGTCTGTTCCAGTCCTTGCCAATTTTTCAATCAGGTCATTCATTTTCTTGTGTTTGAGTTAATAAATGAATAAATTATAATAATAAATAATAAATAAATAAATAATGAATGAATGAATGAATTTATTATATATATTATATATGTTATATATAATATATATTATATATATTATTATATATTAAATAATTTATTAAAAATAAATTTACTAATGAGGCCAAGAATTCAGAATCACAAATACTTCAGAACTAATAATAACTGCCATCACTTGTTGTTATTGTATAAGATAAATCCTACGATCAAGTTTCAATTTTAAATTCTTACAATTTTAAATTCTTAAAACCTTATGAAGAAGCATCATTTGGAGGGAGCAGTTTTCATAATTTATCATCCATCAGCCTTTTTTTTAAGATTTTATTTATTTATTGGACACAGAGAGAGAGAGAGAGAGAGAGAGAGAGATTACAAGTAAGCAGAGAGGCAGGCAAGCAGGGAGGGAAGCAGGCTTCCTTTTGAGCAGAGCCCGATGTGGGGCTGGATCCCAGGACCCAGAGACCATGACTTGAGATGAAGGCAGAGGCTTAACCCACCACCCACGTGATGAGAGAGCCCCTCAGGTGCCCCTCATCCATCAGCCTTAATTGTTTGGAGGAAAATGTGTGGATGAGTAATGCCTTAGGGAGCTAATCTCTCTAAAGGATTTTCAATCTTTACCCCTTCAAGGTTTTTGCACAGTTCTGATAGCCTCTAAACATCCAGCTGATTTCTACAGTGACAAGCCTGTTAAAAACTGTCCTCAAACCGGGAATAGAGCTTGAAACGTACCAGTCAAGAACAACTTTGAGTCTTTTAAGGAATTTATCATCATTTCTTTGTTATGATTCCAGGTTCCTGGGATTGAGTCCCACAGTGGGCTCTCTGCTCAGCAGGGAGCCTGCTTCCATTCCTCTCTCTCTGCCTGCCCCTCTGCCTTCCTGTGATCTCTGTCAAGTAAATAAATAAACTTTAAAAAAACCATATTTTATACCAGTTATTCATGTTTATTAACTAAGATATCACAATACAAATAATACAAGCAGTTGCTCTTTATTAATACCTTCAACCAAGATCAAAAAAATATGTCATATTTTCTCCAAAAATTTTATATCATCTGATAGGTCAGATATATATAAAATTACATTTAAAGTCTTAAAAATATCAGCAATATTTTCATTTAAATGCAAATTTCAAAGAAAATCTACTTTTCCAAACACGACTTTTTATCCTATATTTTTTTTAAATTTGTCAATATCTGATCAATTGTTTAGCGAGACTATAAATGTTAGATCGAAAAAAATGATTAATAGATGTAGGTTCAAATTATTATGTTCCATTAAAAATGATTTAGTCTTTGATGAACATCTGTTTGGTAATGTGTTGTATCCAAATATAGTAAATTAATGACATATATAAAATTATAGGGAAATGACACTTTCAGTTCCATTATGAGTAGAGCTTTTAAAATGCTATTTGTCACAACCTGTCATCTTGTCATTATGTAGCATTATGTAGCATTTAAAAAATGTATACTCTTCACTTTGAAGTCTTTTAGAAATCTAAAATATGACTTTCTATGGATTGTGTTTCCATATTCCTTTATTGCCACTTTGAACAAATCCACATGCTTTGATTCAAAGGTAATAAATTCCTCTTATTTGGAAAAATGATGTTTATTTTTGTTCTCTCACCCTTAGCAGGTGGTTTCATTTTAGCACACTTCAGAGTTATAATTTTATGCTTATTAAAAACATTTATTATGATCTACATAGATGAATGAAATTTTTATTTTATTAAATTATTTGCCAAAAAATCTGTAATTTTAAAAAATGTATTTCTTTTGAAGGGTTATTTTAGAGCATTCAGAGAGGATCTAGGAGTGTGGTATTATGCAATTTTTAAGTAGGTTTGAAATGGTTATTCATATGATTGTTTCTTTGAGGCTTTTGCTTATTTTGGGTTTTTTTGTCTTCTTTTGTCTTCTTTTGTTCATTATATGCTCTAAAATATTTTGAAAGTAAATTTAAGGTATGTTTTACATAGTTTATTTTTTGAAAAAAATATTGAAATGACTTATGAAATTCAGTATATTCTCAACATTAATTTATTCTGAAATTTACCAATTGTCTACTGTCTATTATATGGCAGATATTACTTCAGACTACACTGGTAAATGAAATACTTGGATTTGTAGAACGTTTATTTTAATGGGTGAGACAATTAAAAGCTATAAACCTGAATAAAAATTGCATAGTGCATTCAAAAATGATGAGTGCAATGGGGAAAGAGAAAAATTAGATCAGGATGAGAAAAATCAAGGTTGCTAGGCAGGGGATGGGGAGGTAAGAATTTTAATAGGAAGATCGGGTTAGTTACAATGAAGCTGACAATTGAACAAACGTATGGAAAGGTGATGAATTTGCCCAGAACTATCAGCAATAAGGTCACTCCAGACAAAGGAATTGGCTATCTTGAAGGCCATTAGGTTGGATCATGCCTGGCAGATCTGAGGAATAGCAAGGAGGCCACTGTGAGGGACTGAAGAGTAGCAGGGAAAGAGATCACAGAGGTTAAATGAGTGGCTAGATCATGTAAAAGCTTAGAAGTCATTGTAAAACTGTGGCTTTATATTTGAAAACTTACTGTGTGATAGAATTTCTACTAATAACTGAGAGTTCAAATGTCCATAAAATTTCAAGGATTCTTATTCTGGTAAGACAGAATAAAGAAAAAGAGTTCATATTTTCACATGGTGTAACAAATGCTTGGAGATCCAAGTGTAGGAAGCTATGGGAGCACAGAAGAAGGCACTAAAATCACACCAATATATTTGATGACTGTGACTTTATGTAAATTTGTATTTTCTAGATTTTTTTTATAGTCATGGAATCACACAGTATATTCTATTCATTGCCTGGCTTTTCTTTTCTCAGCACCATTACTTTGAGAATCTCCAATTGTAAATAGTTCATTTTGATGTTGAATAGTAATCTCTTTAATGAATAGATCATAATTTGTCTTTGCTCTATTGATGGACATTGATGAACATTTCTACTGTTTTCAATTCTTAAAAATAAAGCTGCTATGAAATTCATATACAAGTCCTTGTACGAACATAGCGTTTGTTTCTCTTGGTTAAATGTGTAGAAGTAAAATGGCTATTGGTGTAACTGCAACGTATTTTGCATTTAAAAAAATTTTCAAACTATTTTCCAAAGTGGTGGTATCATGATATATGCCAGCAACAGTTTAGATTTTTTGTTGCTTCTCAATCTAGCTCAGACGAAGTACAATTAGCCTTTATAATTTTAGCCATTCTAATAGATATGTAAGCATGTCTCATTATGATTTTAATTTGTATTTCTTTAATGTCTAAATGTTGAGAAATTTGTCATGTGCTTATAAGCCATCCATATCCTTTAGGTGAATGAATGAGAGTTTCTCTTGTTCCTCATCGTCAAAAGCATTTTATGTTGTCAGTATTTTGGATTTTAGCCATTCTAATAGATGTGTAGTGATAGATCATTGTCTTATTTATTTATTTATTTTTAAAAAAGATTTTATTTATTTATTTGACAGAGAGAGATCACAAGAAGACGGAGAGGCAGTCAGAGAGAGAGAGAAAGGGAAGCAGGCTCCTCCTGAGCAGAGAGCCCAACGTGGAACTCGATCCCAGGACCCTGAGATCATGACCTGATCCAAAGGCAGCGGCTTAACCCACTAAGCCATCCAGGCGCCCCTCATGTTCTTTTAATTTACAATTCCTTAATTAGACATGCTGTGGATCATCACAGCATCTGTTCATATCATTATTGCCATCTCAATATCTTCTTAAGTGAGGTGTCTGTTCCAGTCCTTGCCAATTTTTCAATCAGGTCATTCATTTTCTTGTGTTTGAGTTAATAAATGAATAAATTATAATAATAAATAATAAATAAATAAATAATGAATGAATGAATGAATTTATTATATATATTATATATGTTATATATAATATATATTATATAAATTATTATATATTAAATAATTTATTAAAAATAAATTTACTAATGAGGCCAAGAATTCAGAATCACAAATACTTCAGAACTAATAATAACTGCCATCACTTGTTGTTATTGTATAAGATAAATCCTACGATCAAGTTTCAATTTTAAATTCTTACAATTTTAAATTCTTAAAACCTTATGAAGAAGCATCATTTGGAGGGAGCAGTTTTCATAATTTATCATCCATCAGCCTTTTTTTTAAGATTTTATTTATTTATTGGACACAGAGAGAGAGAGAGAGAGAGAGAGAGAGATTACAAGTAAGCAGAGAGGCAGGCAAGCAGGGAGGGAAGCAGGCTTACTTTTGAGCAGAGCCCGATGTGGGGCTGGATCCCAGGACCCAGAGACCATGACTTGAGATGAAGGCAGAGGCTTAACCCACCACCCACGTGATGAGAGAGCCCCTCAGGTGCCCCTCATCCATCAGCCTTAATTGTTTGGAGGAAAATGTGTGGATGAGTAATGCCTTAGGGAGCTAATCTCTCTAAAGGATTTTCAATCTTTACCCCTTCAAGGTTTTTGCACAGTTCTGATAGCCTCTAAACATCCAGCTGATTTCTACAGTGACAAGCCTGTTAAAAACTGTCCTCAAACCGGGAATAGAGCTTGAAACGTACCAGTCAAGAACAACTTTGAGTCTTTTAAGGAATTTATCATCATTTCTTTGTTATGATTCCAGGTTCCTGGGATTGAGTCCCACAGTGGGCTCTCTGCTCAGCAGGGAGCCTGCTTCCATTCCTCTCTCTCTGCCTGCCCCTCTGCCTTCCTGTGATCTCTGTCAAGTAAATAAATAAACTTTAAAAAAACCATATTTTATACCAGTTATTCATGTTTATTAACTAAGATATCACAATACAAATAATACAAGCAGTTGCTCTTTATTAATACCTTCAACCAAGATCAAAAAAATATGTCATATTTTCTCCAAAAATTTTATATCATCTGATAGGTCAGATATATATAAAATTACATTTAAAGTCTTAAAAATATCAGCAATATTTTCATTTAAATGCAAATTTCAAAGAAAATCTACTTTTCCAAACACGACTTTTTATCCTATATTTTTTTTAAATTTGTCAATATCTGATCAATTGTTTAGCGAGACTATAAATGTTAGATCGAAAAAAATGATTAATAGATGTAGGTTCAAATTATTATGTTCCATTAAAAATGATTTAGTCTTTGATGAACATCTGTTTGGTAATGTGTTGTATCCAAATATAGTAAATTAATGACATATATAAAATTATAGGGAAATGACACTTTCAGTTCCATTATGAGTAGAGCTTTTAAAATGCTATTTGTCACAACCTGTCATCTTGTCATTATGTAGCATTATGTAGCATTTAAAATATATATACTCTTCACTTTGAAGTCTTTTAGAAATCTAAAATATGACTTTCTATGGATTGTGTTTCCATATTCCTTTATTGCCACTTTGAACAAATCCACATGCTTTGATTCAAAGGTAATAAATTCCTCTTATTTGGAAAAATGATGTTTATTTTTGTTCTCTCACCCTTAGCAGGTGGTTTCATTTTAGCACACTTCAGAGTTATAATTTTATGCTTATTAAAAACATTTATTATGATCTACATAGATGAATGAAATTTTTATTTTATTAAATTATTTGCCAAAAAATCTGTAATTTTAAAAAATGTATTTCTTTTGAAGGGTTATTTTAGAGCATTCAGAGAGGATCTAGGAGTGTGGTATTATGCAATTTTTAAGTAGGTTTGAAATGGTTATTCATATGATTGTTTCTTTGAGGCTTTTGCTTATTTTGGGTTTTTTTGTCTTCTTTTGTCTTCTTTTGTTCATTATATGCTCTAAAATATTTTGAAAGTAAATTTAAGGTATGTTTTACATAGTTTATTTTTTGAAAAAAATATTGAAATGACTTATGAAATTCAGTATATTCTCAACATTAATTTATTCTGAAATTTACCAATTGTCTACTGTCTATTATATGGCAGATATTACTTCAGACTACACTGGTAAATGAAATACTTGGATTTGTAGAACGTTTATTTTAATGGGTGAGACAATTAAAAGCTATAAACCTGAATAAAAATTGCATAGTGCATTCAAAAATGATGAGTGCAATGGGGAAAGAGAAAAATTAGATCAGGATGAGAAAAATCAAGGTTGCTAGGCAGGGGATGGGGAGGTAAGAATTTTAATAGGAAGATCGGGTTAGTTACAATGAAGCTGACAATTGAACAAACGTATGGAAAGGTGATGAATTTGCCCAGAACTATCAGCAATAAGGTCACTCCAGACAAAGGAATTGGCTATCTTGAAGGCCATTAGGTTGGATCATGCCTGGCAGATCTGAGGAATAGCAAGGAGGCCACTGTGAGGGACTGAAGAGTAGCAGGGAAAGAGATCACAGAGGTTAAATGAGTGGCTAGATCATGTAAAAGCTTAGAAGTCATTGTAAAACTGTGGCTTTATATTTGAAAACTTACTGTGTGATAGAATTTCTACTAATAACTGAGAGTTCAAATGTCCATAAAATTTCAAGGATTCTTATTCTGGTAAGACAGAATAAAGAAAAAGAGTTCATATTTTCACATGGTGTAACAAATGCTTGGAGATCCAAGTGTAGGAAGCTATGGGAGCACAGAAGAAGGCACTAAAATCACACCAATATATTTGATGACTGTGACTTTATGTAAATTTGTATTTTCTAGATTTTTTTTATAGTCATGGAATCACACAGTATATTCTATTCATTGCCTGGCTTTTCTTTTCTCAGCACCATTACTTTGAGAATCTCCAATTGTAAATAGTTCATTTTGATGTTGAATAGTAATCTCTTTAATGAATAGATCATAATTTGTCTTTGCTCTATTGATGGACATTGATGAACATTTCTACTGTTTTCAATTCTTAAAAATAAAGCTGCTATGAAATTCATATACAAGTCCTTGTACGAACATAGCGTTTGTTTCTCTTGGTTAAATGTGTAGAAGTAAAATGGCTATTGGTGTAACTGCAACGTATTTTGCATTTAAAAAAATTTTCAAACTATTTTCCAAAGTGGTGGTATCATGATATATGCCAGCAACAGTTTAGATTTTTTGTTGCTTCTCAATCCAGCTCAGACGAAGTACAATTAGCCTTTATAATTTTAGCCATTCTAATAGATATGTAAGCATGTCTCATTATGATTTTAATTTGTATTTCTTTAATGTCTAAATGTTGAGAAATTTGTCATGTGCTTATAAGCCATCCATATCCTTTAGGTGAATGAATGAGAGTTTCTCTTGTTCCTCATCGTCAAAAGCATTTTATGTTGTCAGTATTTTGGATTTTAGCCATTCTAATAGATGTGTAGTGATAGATCATTGTCTTATTTATTTATTTATTTTTAAAAAAGATTTTATTTATTTATTTGACAGAGAGAGATCACAAGAAGACGGAGAGGCAGTCAGAGAGAGAGAGAAAGGGAAGCAGGCTCCTCCTGAGCAGAGAGCCCAACGTGGAACTCGATCCCAGGACCCTGAGATCATGACCTGATCCAAAGGCAGCGGCTTAACCCACTAAGCCATCCAGGCGCCCCTCATGTTCTTTTAATTTACAATTCCTTAATTAGACATGCTGTGGATCATCACAGCATCTGTTCATATCATTATTGCCATCTCAATATCTTCTTAAGTGAGGTGTCTGTTCCAGTCCTTGCCAATTTTTCAATCAGGTCATTCATTTTCTTGTGCTTGAGTTAATAAATGAATAAATTATAATAATAAATAATAAATAAATAAATAATGAATGAATGAATGAATTTATTATATATATTATATATGTTATATATAATATATATTATATATATTATTATATATTAAATAATTTATTAAAAATAAATTTACTAATGAGGCCAAGAATTCAGAATCACAAATACTTCAGAACTAATAATAACTGCCATCACTTGTTGTTATTGTATAAGATAAATCCTACGATCAAGTTTCAATTTTAAATTCTTACAATTTTAAATTCTTAAAACCTTATGAAGAAGCATCATTTGGAGGGAGCAGTTTTCATAATTTATCATCCATCAGCCTTTTTTTTAAGATTTTATTTATTTATTGGACACAGAGAGAGAGAGAGAGAGAGAGAGAGATTACAAGTAAGCAGAGAGGCAGGCAAGCAGGGAGGGAAGCAGGCTTCCTTTTGAGCAGAGCCGGATGTGGGGCTGGATCCCAGGACCCAGAGACCATGACTTGAGATGAAGGCAGAGGCTTAACCCACCACCCACGTGATGAGAGAGCCCCTCAGGTGCCCCTCATCCATCAGCCTTAATTGTTTGGAGGAAAATGTGTGGATGAGTAATGCCTTAGGGAGCTAATCTCTCTAAAGGATTTTCAATCTTTACCCCTTCAAGGTTTTTGCACAGTTCTGATAGCCTCTAAACATCCAGCTGATTTCTACAGTGACAAGCCTGTTAAAAACTGTCCTCAAACCAGGAATAGAGCTTGAAACGTACCAGTCAAGAACAACTTTGAGTCTTTTAAGGAATTTATCATCATTTCTTTGTTATGATTCCAGGTTCCTGGGATTGAGTCCCACAGTGGGCTCTCTGCTCAGCAGGGAGCCTGCTTCCATTCCTCTCTCTCTGCCTGCCCCTCTGCCTTCCTGTGATCTCTGTCAAGTAAATAAATAAACTTTAAAAAAACCATATTTTATACCAGTTATTCATGTTTATTAACTAAGATATCACAATACAAATAATACAAGCAGTTGCTCTTTATTAATACCTTCAACCAAGATCAAAAAAATATGTCATATTTTCTCCAAAAATTTTATATCATCTGATAGGTCAGATATATATAAAATTACATTTAAAGTCTTAAAAATATCAGCAATATTTTCATTTAAATGCAAATTTCAAAGAAAATCTACTTTTCCAAACACGACTTTTTATCCTATATTTTTTTTAAATTTGTCAATATCTGATCAATTGTTTAGCGAGACTATAAATGTTAGATCGAAAAAAATGATTAATAGATGTAGGTTCAAATTATTATGTTCCATTAAAAATGATTTAGTCTTTGATGAACATCTGTTTGGTAATGTGTTGTATCCAAATATAGTAAATTAATGACATATATAAAATTATAGGGAAATGACACTTTCAGTTCCATTATGAGTAGAGCTTTTAAAATGCTATTTGTCACAACCTGTCATCTTGTCATTATGTAGCATTATGTAGCATTTAAAAAATGTATACTCTTCACTTTGAAGTCTTTTAGAAATCTAAAATATGACTTTCTATGGATTGTGTTTCCATATTCCTTTATTGCCACTTTGAACAAATCCACATGCTTTGATTCAAAGGTAATAAATTCCTCTTATTTGGAAAAATGATGTTTATTTTTGTTCTCTCACCCTTAGCAGGTGGTTTCATTTTAGCACACTTCAGAGTTATAATTTTATGCTTATTAAAAACATTTATTATGATCTACATAGATGAATGAAATTTTTATTTTATTAAATTATTTGCCAAAAAATCTGCAATTTTAAAAAATGTATTTCTTTTGAAGGGTTATTTTAGAGCATTCAGAGAGGATGTAGGAGTGTGGTATTTTGCAATTTTTAAGTAGGTTTGAAATGGTTATTCATATGATTGTTTCTTTGAGGCTTTTGCTTATTTTGGGTTTTTTTGTCTTCTTTTGTCTTCTTTTGTTCATTATATGCTCTAAAATATTTTGAAAGTAAATTTAAGGTATGTTTTACATAGTTTATTTTTTGAAAAAAATATTGAAATGACTTATGAAATTCAGTATATTCTCAACATTAATTTATTCTGAAATTTACCAATTGTCTACTGTCTATTATATGGCAGATATTACTTCAGACTACACTGGTAAATGAAATACTTGGATTTGTAGAACGTTTATTTTAATGGGTGAGACAATTAAAAGCTATAAACCTGAATAAAAATTGCATAGTGCATTCAAAAATGATGAGTGCAATGGGGAAAGAGAAAAATTAGATCAGGATGAGAAAAATCAAGGTTGCTAGGCAGGGGATGGGGAGGTAAGAATTTTAATAGGAAGATCGGGTTAGTTACAATGAAGCTGACAATTGAACAAACGTATGGAAAGGTGATGAATTTGCCCAGAACTATCAGCAATAAGGTCACTCCAGACAAAGGAATTGGCTATCTTGAAGGCCATTAGGTTGGATCATGCCTGGCAGATCTGAGGAATAGCAAGGAGGCCACTGTGAGGGACTGAAGAGTAGCAGGGAAAGAGATCACAGAGGTTAAATGAGTGGCTAGATCATGTAAAAGCTTAGAAGTCATTGTAAAACTGTGGCTTTATATTTGAAAACTTACTGTGTGATAGAATTTCTACTAATAACTGAGAGTTCAAATGTCCATAAAATTTCAAGGATTCTTATTCTGGTAAGACAGAATAAAGAAAAAGAGTTCATATTTTCACATGGTGTAACAAATGCTTGGAGATCCAAGTGTAGGAAGCTATGGGAGCACAGAAGAAGGCACTAAAATCACACCAATATATTTGATGACTGTGACTTTATGTAAATTTGTATTTTCTAGATTTTTTTTATAGTCATGGAATCACACAGTATATTCTATTCATTGCCTGGCTTTTCTTTTCTCAGCACCATTACTTTGAGAATCTCCAATTGTAAATAGTTCATTTTGATGTTGAATAGTAATCTCTTTAATGAATAGATCATAATTTGTCTTTGCTCTATTGATGGACATTGATGAACATTTCTACTGTTTTCAATTCTTAAAAATAAAGCTGCTATGAAATTCATATACAAGTCCTTGTACGAACATAGCGTTTGTTTCTCTTGGTTAAATGTGTAGAAGTAAAATGGCTATTGGTGTAACTGCAACGTATTTTGCATTTAAAAAAATTTTCAAACTATTTTCCAAAGTGGTGGTATCATGATATATGCCAGCAACAGTTTAGATTTTTTGTTGCTTCTCAATCTAGCTCAGACGAAGTACAATTAGCCTTTATAATTTTAGCCATTCTAATAGATATGTAAGCATGTCTCATTATGATTTTAATTTGTATTTCTTTAATGTCTAAATGTTGAGAAATTTGTCATGTGCTTATAAGCCATCCATATCCTTTAGGTGAATGAATGAGAGTTTCTCTTGTTCCTCATCGTCAAAAGCATTTTATGTTGTCAGTATTTTGGATTTTAGCCATTCTAATAGATGTGTAGTGATAGATCATTGTCTTATTTATTTATTTATTTTTAAAAAAGATTTTATTTATTTATTTGACAGAGAGAGATCACAAGAAGACGGAGAGGCAGTCAGAGAGAGAGAGAAAGGGAAGCAGGCTCCTCCTGAGCAGAGAGCCCAACGTGGAACTCGATCCCAGGACCCTGAGATCATGACCTGATCCAAAGGCAGCGGCTTAACCCACTAAGCCATCCAGGCGCCCCTCATGTTCTTTTAATTTACAATTCCTTAATTAGACATGCTGTGGATCATCACAGCATCTGTTCATATCATTATTGCCATCTCAATATCTTCTTAAGTGAGGTGTCTGTTCCAGTCCTTGCCAATTTTTCAATCAGGTCATTCATTTTCTTGTGTTTGAGTTAATAAATGAATAAATTATAATAATAAATAATAAATAAATAAATAATGAATGAATGAATGAATTTATTATATATATTATATATGTTATATATAATATATATTATATATATTATTATATATTAAATAATTTATTAAAAATAAATTTACTAATGAGGCCAAGAATTCAGAATCACAAATACTTCAGAACTAATAATAACTGCCATCACTTGTTGTTATTGTATAAGATAAATCCTACGATCAAGTTTCAATTTTAAATTCTTACAATTTTAAATTCTTAAAACCTTATGAAGAAGCATCACTTGGAGGGAGCAATTTTCATAATTTATCATCCATCAGCCTTTTTTTTAAGATTTTATTTATTTATTGGACACAGAGAGAGAGAGAGAGAGAGATTACAAGTAAGCAGAGAGGCAGGCAAGCAGGGAGGGAAGCAGGCTTCCTTTTGAGCAGAGCCGGATGTGGGGCTGGATCCCAGGACCCAGAGACCATGACTTGAGATGAAGGCAGAGGCTTAACCCACCACCCACGTGATGAGAGAGCCCCTCAGGTGCCCCTCATCCATCAGCCTTAATTGTTTGGAGGAAAATGTGTGGATGAGTAATGCCTTAGGGAGCTAATCTCTCTAAAGGATTTTCAATCTTTACCCCTTCAAGGTTTTTGCACAGTTCTGATAGCCTCTAAACATCCAGCTGATTTCTACAGTGACAAGCCTGTTAAAAACTGTCCTCAAACCAGGAATAGAGCTTGAAACGTACCAGTCAAGAACAACTTTGAGTCTTTTAAGGAATTTATCATCATTTCTTTGTTATGATTCCAGGTTCCTGGGATTGAGTCCCACAGTGGGCTCTCTGCTCAGCAGGGAGCCTGCTTCCATTCCTCTCTCTCTGCCTGCCCCTCTGCCTTCCTGTGATCTCTGTCAAGTAAATAAATAAACTTTAAAAAAACCATATTTTATACCAGTTATTCATGTTTATTAACTAAGATATCACAATACAAATAATACAAGCAGTTGCTCTTTATTAATACCTTCAACCAAGATCAAAAAAATATGTCATATTTTCTCCAAAAATTTTATATCATCTGATAGGTCAGATATATATAAAATTACATTTAAAGTCTTAAAAATATCAGCAATATTTTCATTTAAATGCAAATTTCAAAGAAAATCTACTTTTCCAACACGACTTTTTATCCTATATTTTTTTTAAATTTGTCAATATCTGATCAATTGTTTAGCGAGACTATAAATGTTAGATCGAAAAAAATGATTAATAGATGTAGGTTCAAATTATTATGTTCCATTAAAAATGATTTAGTCTTTGATGAACATCTGTTTGGTAATGTGTTGTATCCAAATATAGTAAATTAATGACATATATAAAATTATAGGGAAATGACACTTTCAGTTCCATTATGAGTAGAGCTTTTAAAATGCTATTTGTCACAACCTGTCATCTTGTCATTATGTAGCATTATGTAGCATTTAAAAAATGTATACTCTTCACTTTGAAGTCTTTTAGAAATCTAAAATATGACCTTCTATGGATTGTGTTTCCATATTCCTTTATTGCCACTTTGAACAAATCCACATGCTTTGATTCAAAGGTAATAAATTCCTCTTATTTGGAAAAATGATGTTTATTTTTGTTCTCTCACCCTTAGCAGGTGGTTTCATTTTAGCACACTTCAGAGTTATAATTTTATGCTTATTAAAAACATTTATTATGATCTACATAGATGAATGAAATTTTTATTTTATTAAATTATTTGCCAAAAAATCTGTAATTTTAAAAAATGTATTTCTTTTGAAGGGTTATTTTAGAGCATTCAGAGAGGATCTAGGAGTGTGGTATTATGCAATTTTTAAGTAGGTTTGAAATGGTTATTCATATGATTGTTTCTTTGAGGCTTTTGCTTATTTTGGGTTTTTTTGTCTTCTTTTGTCTTCTTTTGTTCATTATATGCTCTAAAATATTTTGAAAGTAAATTTAAGGTATGTTTTACATAGTTTATTTTTTGAAAAAAATATTGAAATGACTTATGAAATTCAGTATATTCTCAACATTAATTTATTCTGAAATTTACCAATTGTCTACTGTCTATTATATGGCAGATATTACTTCAGACTACACTGGTAAATGAAATACTTGGATTTGTAGAACGTTTATTTTAATGGGTGAGACAATTAAAAGCTATAAACCTGAATAAAAATTGCATAGTGCATTCAAAAATGATGAGTGCAATGGGGAAAGAGAAAAATTAGATCAGGGTGAGAAAAATCAAGGTTGCTAGGCAGGGGATGGGGAGGTAAGAATTTTAATAGGAAGATCGGGTTAGTTACAATGAAGCTGACAATTGAACAAACGTATGGAAAGGTGATGAATTTGCCCAGAACTATCAGCAATAAGGTCACTCCAGACAAAGGAATTGGCTATCTTGAAGGCCATTAGGTTGGATCATGCCTGGCAGATCTGAGGAATAGCAAGGAGGCCACTGTGAGGGACTGAAGAGTAGCAGGGAAAGAGATCACAGAGGTTAAATGAGTGGCTAGATCATGTAAAAGCTTAGAAGTCATTGTAAAACTGTGGCTTTATATTTGAAAACTTACTGTGTGATAGAATTTCTACTAATAACTGAGAGTTCAAATGTCCATAAAATTTCAAGGATTCTTATTCTGGTAAGACAGAATAAAGAAAAAGAGTTCATATTTTCACATGGTGTAACAAATGCTTGGAGATCCAAGTGTAGGAAGCTATGGGAGCACAGAAGAAGGCACTAAAATCACACCAATATATTTGATGACTGTGACTTTATGTAAATTTGTATTTTCTAGATTTTTTTTATAGTCATGGAATCACACAGTATATTCTATTCATTGCCTGGCTTTTCTTTTCTCAGCACCATTACTTTGAGAATCTCCAATTGTAAATAGTTCATTTTGATGTTGAATAGTAATCTCTTTAATGAATAGATCATAATTTGTCTTTGCTCTATTGATGGACATTGATGAACATTTCTACTGTTTTCAATTCTTAAAAATAAAGCTGCTATGAAATTCATATACAAGTCCTTGTACGAACATAGCGTTTGTTTCTCTTGGTTAAATGTGTAGAAGTAAAATGGCTATTGGTGTAACTGCAACGTATTTTGCATTTAAAAAAATTTTCAAACTATTTTCCAAAGTGGTGGTATCATGATATATGCCAGCAACAGTTTAGATTTTTTGTTGCTTCTCAATCTAGCTCAGACGAAGTACAATTAGCCTTTATAATTTTAGCCATTCTAATAGATATGTAAGCATGTCTCATTATGATTTTAATTTGTATTTCTTTAATGTCTAAATGTTGAGAAATTTGTCATGTGCTTATAAGCCATCCATATCCTTTAGGTGAATGAATGAGAGTTTCTCTTGTTCCTCATCGTCAAAAGCATTTTATGTTGTCAGTATTTTGGATTTTAGCCATTCTAATAGATGTGTAGTGATAGATCATTGTCTTATTTATTTATTTATTTTTAAAAAAGATTTTATTTATTTATTTGACAGAGAGAGATCACAAGAAGACGGAGAGGCAGTCAGAGAGAGAGAGAAAGGGAAGCAGGCTCCTCCTGAGCAGAGAGCCCAACGTGGAACTCGATCCCAGGACCCTGAGATCATGACCTGATCCAAAGGCAGCGGCTTAACCCACTAAGCCATCCAGGCGCCCCTCATGTTCTTTTAATTTACAATTCCTTAATTAGACATGCTGTGGATCATCACAGCATCTGTTCATATCATTATTGCCATCTCAATATCTTCTTAAGTGAGGTGTCTGTTCCAGTCCTTGCCAATTTTTCAATCAGGTCATTCATTTTCTTGTGTTTGAGTTAATAAATGAATAAATTATAATAATAAATAATAAATAAATAAATAATGAATGAATGAATGAATTTATTATATATATTATATATGTTATATATAATATATATTATATATATTATTATATATTAAATAATTTATTAAAAAAAATTTACTAATGAGGCCAAGAATTCAGAATCACAAATACTTCAGAACTAATAATAACTGCCATCACTTGTTGTTATTGTATAAGATAAATCCTACGATCAAGTTTCAATTTTAAATTCTTACAATTTTAAATTCTTAAAACCTTATGAAGAAGCATCATTTGGAGGGAGCAGTTTTCATAATTTATCATCCATCAGCCTTTTTTTTAAGATTTTATTTATTTATTGGACACAGAGAGAGAGAGAGAGAGAGAGAGAGAGAGATTACAAGTAAGCAGAGAGGCAGGCAAGCAGGGAGGGAAGCAGGCTTCCTTTTGAGCAGAGCCGGATGTGGGGCTGGATCCCAGGACCCAGAGACCATGACTTGAGATGAAGGCAGAGGCTTAACCCACCACCCACGTGATGAGAGAGCCCCTCAGGTGCCCCTCATCCATCAGCCTTAATTGTTTGGAGGAAAATGTGTGGATGAGTAATGCCTTAGGGAGCTAATCTCTCTAAAGGATTTTCAATCTTTACCCATTCAAGGTTTTTGCACAGTTCTGATAGCCTCTAAACATCCAGCTGATTTCTACAGTGACAAGCCTGTTAAAAACTGTCCTCAAACCGGGAATAGAGCTTGAAACGTACCAGTCAAGAACAACTTTGAGTCTTTTAAGGAATTTATCATCATTTCTTTGTTATGATTCCAGGTTCCTGGGATTGAGTCCCACAGTGGGCTCTCTGCTCAGCAGGGAGCCTGCTTCCATTCCTCTCTCTCTGCCTGCCCCTCTGCCTTCCTGTGATCTCTGTCAAGTAAATAAATAAAATTTTAAAAAACCATATTTTATACCAGTTATTCATGTTTATTAACTAATATATCACAATACAAATAATACAAGCAGTTGCTCTTTATTAATACCTTCAACCAAGATCAAAAAAATATGTCATATTTTCTCCAAAAATTTTATATCATCTGATAGGTCAGATATATATAAAATTACATTTAAAGTCTTAAAAATATCAGCAATATTTTCATTTAAATGCAAATTTCAAAGAAAATCTACTTTTCCAACACGACTTTTTATCCTATATTTTTTTTAAATTTGTCAATATCTGATCAATTGTTTAGCGAGACTATAAATGTTAGATCGAAAAAAATGATTAATAGATGTAGGTTCAAATTATTATGTTCCATTAAAAATGATTTAGTCTTTGATGAACATCTGTTTGGTAATGTGTTGTATCCAAATATAGTAAATTAATGACATATATAAAATTATAGGGAAATGACACTTTCAGTTCCATTATGAGTAGAGCTTTTAAAATGCTATTTGTCACAACCTGTCATCTTGTCATTATGTAGCATTATGTAGCATTTAAAAAATGTATACTCTTCACTTTGAAGTCTTTTAGAAATCTAAAATATGACCTTCTATGGATTGTGTTTCCATATTCCTTTATTGCCACTTTGAACAAATC
Organism: Mustela nivalis; assembly: GCF_964662115.1. Classification (NCBI taxonomy): domain Eukaryota; kingdom Metazoa; phylum Chordata; class Mammalia; order Carnivora; family Mustelidae; genus Mustela; species Mustela nivalis. The sequence goes on along the minus strand of NW_028135444.1, from coordinate 38,622 downwards.
CACATGCTTTGATTCAAAGGTAATAAATTCCTCTTATTTGGAAAAATGATGTTTATTTTTGTTCTCTCACCCTTAGCAGGTGGTTTCATTTTAGCACACTTCAGAGTTATAATTTTATGCTTATTAAAAACATTTATTATGATCTACATAGATGAATGAAATTTTTATTTTATTAAATTATTTGCCAAAAAATCTGTAATTTTAAAAAATGTATTTCTTTTGAAGGGTTATTTTAGAGCATTCAGAGAGGATCTAGGAGTGTGGTATTATGCAATTTTTAAGTAGGTTTGAAATGGTTATTCATATGATTGTTTCTTTGAGGCTTTTGCTTATTTTGGGTTTTTTTGTCTTCTTTTGTCTTCTTTTGTTCATTATATGCTCTAAAATATTTTGAAAGTAAATTTAAGGTATGTTTTACATAGTTTATTTTTTGAAAAAAATATTGAAATGACTTATGAAATTCAGTATATTCTCAACATTAATTTATTCTGAAATTTACCAATTGTCTACTGTCTATTATATGGCAGATATTACTTCAGACTACACTGGTAAATGAAATACTTGGATTTGTAGAACGTTTATTTTAATGGGTGAGACAATTAAAAGCTATAAACCTGAATAAAAATTGCATAGTGCATTCAAAAATGATGAGTGCAATGGGGAAAGAGAAAAATTAGATCAGGATGAGAAAAATCAAGGTTGCTAGGCAGGGGATGGGGAGGTAAGAATTTTAATAGGAAGATCGGGTTAGTTACAATGAAGCTGACAATTGAACAAACGTATGGAAAGGTGATGAATTTGCCCAGAACTATCAGCAATAAGGTCACTCCAGACAAAGGAATTGGCTATCTTGAAGGCCATTAGGTTGGATCATGCCTGGCAGATCTGAGGAATAGCAAGGAGGCCACTGTGAGGGACTGAAGAGTAGCAGGGAAAGAGATCACAGAGGTTAAATGAGTGGCTAGATCATGTAAAAGCTTAGAAGTCATTGTAAAACTGTGGCTTTATATTTGAAAACTTACTGTGTGATAGAATTTCTACTAATAACTGAGAGTTCAAATGTCCATAAAATTTCAAGGATTCTTATTCTGGTAAGACAGAATAAAGAAAAAGAGTTCATATTTTCACATGGTGTAACAAATGCTTGGAGATCCAAGTGTAGGAAGCTATGGGAGCACAGAAGAAGGCACTAAAATCACACCAATATATTTGATGACTGTGACTTTATGTAAATTTGTATTTTCTAGATTTTTTTTATAGTCATGGAATCACACAGTATATTCTATTCATTGCCTGGCTTTTCTTTTCTCAGCACCATTACTTTGAGAATCTCCAATTGTAAATAGTTCATTTTGATGTTGAATAGTAATCTCTTTAATGAATAGATCATAATTTGTCTTTGCTCTATTGATGGACATTGATGAACATTTCTACTGTTTTCAATTCTTAAAAATAAAGCTGCTATGAAATTCATATACAAGTCCTTGTACGAACATAGCGTTTGTTTCTCTTGGTTAAATGTGTAGAAGTAAAATGGCTATTGGTGTAACTGCAACGTATTTTGCATTTAAAAAAATTTTCAAACTATTTTCCAAAGTGGTGGTATCATGATATATGCCAGCAACAGTTTAGATTTTTTGTTGCTTCTCAATCTAGCTCAGACGAAGTACAATTAGCCTTTATAATTTTAGCCATTCTAATAGATATGTAAGCATGTCTCATTATGATTTTAATTTGTATTTCTTTAATGTCTAAATGTTGAGAAATTTGTCATGTGCTTATAAGCCATCCATATCCTTTAGGTGAATGAATGAGAGTTTCTCTTGTTCCTCATCGTCAAAAGCATTTTATGTTGTCAGTATTTTGGATTTTAGCCATTCTAATAGATGTGTAGTGATAGATCATTGTCTTATTTATTTATTTATTTTTAAAAAAGATTTTATTTATTTATTTGACAGAGAGAGATCACAAGAAGACGGAGAGGCAGTCAGAGAGAGAGAGAAAGGGAAGCAGGCTCCTCCTGAGCAGAGAGCCCAACGTGGAACTCGATCCCAGGACCCTGAGATCATGACCTGATCCAAAGGCAGCGGCTTAACCCACTAAGCCATCCAGGCGCCCCTCATGTTCTTTTAATTTACAATTCCTTAATTAGACATGCTGTGGATCATCACAGCATCTGTTCATATCATTATTGCCATCTCAATATCTTCTTAAGTGAGGTGTCTGTTCCAGTCCTTGCCAATTTTTCAATCAGGTCATTCATTTTCTTGTGTTTGAGTTAATAAATGAATAAATTATAATAATAAATAATAAATAAATAAATAATGAATGAATGAATGAATTTATTATATATATTATATATGTTATATATAATATATATTATATATATTATTATATATTAAATAATTTATTAAAAATAAATTTACTAATGAGGCCAAGAATTCAGAATCACAAATACTTCAGAACTAATAATAACTGCCATCACTTGTTGTTATTGTATAAGATAAATCCTACGATCAAGTTTCAATTTTAAATTCTTACAATTTTAAATTCTTAAAACCTTATGAAGAAGCATCATTTGGAGGGAGCAGTTTTCATAATTTATCATCCATCAGCCTTTTTTTTAAGATTTTATTTATTTATTGGACACAGAGAGAGAGAGAGAGAGAGAGAGAGAGAGATTACAAGTAAGCAGAGAGGCAGGCAAGCAGGGAGGGAAGCAGGCTTCCTTTTGAGCAGAGCCGGATGTGGGGCTGGATCCCAGGACCCAGAGACCATGACTTGAGATGAAGGCAGAGGCTTAACCCACCACCCACGTGATGAGAGAGCCCCTCAGGTGCCCCTCATCCATCAGCCTTAATTGTTTGGAGGAAAATGTGTGGATGAGTAATGCCTTAGGGAGCTAATCTCTCTAAAGGATTTTCAATCTTTACCCATTCAAGGTTTTTGCACAGTTCTGATAGCCTCTAAACATCCAGCTGATTTCTACAGTGACAAGCCTGTTAAAAACTGTCCTCAAACCGGGAATAGAGCTTGAAACGTACCAGTCAAGAACAACTTTGAGTCTTTTAAGGAATTTATCATCATTTCTTTGTTATGATTCCAGGTTCCTGGGATTGAGTCCCACAGTGGGCTCTCTGCTCAGCAGGGAGCCTGCTTCCATTCCTCTCTCTCTGCCTGCCCCTCTGCCTTCCTGTGATCTCTGTCAAGTAAATAAATAAAATTTTAAAAAACCATATTTTATACCAGTTATTCATGTTTATTAACTAAGATATCACAATACAAATAATACAAGCAGTTGCTCTTTATTAATACCTTCAACCAAGATCAAAAAAATATGTCATATTTTCTCCAAAAATTTTATATCATCTGATAGGTCAGATATATATAAAATTACATTTAAAGTCTTAAAAATATCAGCAATATTTTCATTTAAATGCAAATTTCAAAGAAAATCTACTTTTCCAAACACGACTTTTTATCCTATATTTTTTTTAAATTTGTCAATATCTGATCAATTGTTTAGCGAGACTATAAATGTTAGATCGAAAAAAATGATTAATAGATGTAGGTTCAAATTATTATGTTCCATTAAAAATGATTTAGTCTTTGATGAACATCTGTTTGGTAATGTGTTGTATCCAAATATAGTAAATTAATGACATATATAAAATTATAGGGAAATGACACTTTCAGTTCCATTATGAGTAGAGCTTTTAAAATGCTATTTGTCACAACCTGTCATCTTGTCATTATGTAGCATTATGTAGCATTTAAAAAATGTATACTCTTCACTTTGAAGTCTTTTAGAAATCTAAAATATGACCTTCTATGGATTGTGTTTCCATATTCCTTTATTGCCACTTTGAACAAATCCACATGCTTTGATTCAAAGGTAATAAATTCCTCTTATTTGGAAAAATGATGTTTATTTTTGTTCTCTCACCCTTAGCAGGTGGTTTCATTTTAGCACACTTCAGAGTTATAATTTTATGCTTATTAAAAACATTTATTATGATCTACATAGATGAATGAAATTTTTATTTTATTAAATTATTTGCCAAAAAATCTGTAATTTTAAAAAATGTATTTCTTTTGAAGGGTTATTTTAGAGCATTCAGAGAGGATCTAGGAGTGTGGTATTATGCAATTTTTAAGTAGGTTTGAAATGGTTATTCATATGATTGTTTCTTTGAGGCTTTTGCTTATTTTGGGTTTTTTTGTCTTCTTTTGTCTTCTTTTGTTCATTATATGCTCTAAAATATTTTGAAAGTAAATTTAAGGTATGTTTTACATAGTTTATTTTTTGAAAAAAATATTGAAATGACTTATGAAATTCAGTATATTCTCAACATTAATTTATTCTGAAATTTACCAATTGTCTACTGTCTATTATATGGCAGATATTACTTCAGACTACACTGGTAAATGAAATACTTGGATTTGTAGAACGTTTATTTTAATGGGTGAGACAATTAAAAGCTATAAACCTGAATAAAAATTGCATAGTGCATTCAAAAATGATGAGTGCAATGGGGAAAGAGAAAAATTAGATCAGGATGAGAAAAATCAAGGTTGCTAGGCAGGGGATGGGGAGGTAAGAATTTTAATAGGAAGATCAGGTTAGTTACAATGAAGCTGACAATTGAACAAACGTATGGAAAGGTGATGAATTTGCCCAGAACTATCAGCAATAAGGTCACTCCAGACAAAGGAATTGGCTATCTTGAAGGCCATAAGGTTGGATCGTGCCTGGCATATCTGAGGAATAGCAAGGAGGCCACTGTGAGGGACTGAAGAGTAGCAGGGAAAGAGGTCACAGAGGTTAAATGAGTGGCTAGATCATGTAAAAGCTTAGAAGTCATTGTAAAACTGTGGCTTTATATTTGAAAACTTACTGTGTGATAGAATTTCTACTAATAACTGAGAGTTCAAATGTCCATAAAATTTCAAGGATTCTTATTCTAGTAAGACAGAATAAAGAAAAAGAGTTCATATTTTCACATGGTGTAACAAATGCTTGGAGATCCAAGTGTAGGAAGCTATGGGAGCACAGAAGAAGGCACTAAAATCACACCAATATATTTGATGACTGTGACTTTATATAAATTTGTATTTTCTAGATTGTTTTTATAGTCATGGAATCACACAGTATATTCTATTCATTGCCTGGCTTTTCTTTTCTCAGCACCATTACTTTGAGAATCTCCAATTGTAAATAGTTCATTTTGATGTTGAATAGTAATCTCTTTAATGAATAGATCATAATTTGTCTTTGCTCTATTGATGGACATTGATGAACATTTCTACTGTTTTCAATTCTTAAAAATAAAGCTGCTATGAAATTCATATACAAGTCCTTGTACGAACATAGCGTTTGTTTCTCTTGGTTAAATGTGTAGAAGTAAAATGGCTATTGGTGTAACTGCAACGTATTTTGCATTTAAAAAATTTTTCAAACTATTTTCCAAAGTGGTGGTATCATGATATATGCCAACAACAGTTTAGATTTTTTGTTGCTTCTCAATCTAGCTCAGACGAAGTACAATTAGCCTTTATAATTTTAGCCATTCTAATAGATATGTAAGCATGTCTCATTATGATTTTAATTTGTATTTCTTTAATGTCTAAATGTTGAGAAATTTGTCATGTGCTTATAAGCCATCCATATCCTTTTGGTGACATGTCTCTTCAATAATTTTCTTCATATGAAAAATTGGATACCCTGTTTGGTTTTAAAGGTTTTTTATTTTTATTCATTTTTTAATAATCAGAGTTGATGTCCATTATCAGATATATAATTTGCAAATCCCTACTCCATCTTTACGTTTTCTCAATGGAGCTTTGATAGCTGTGTCTTTCAAGAAATAAGCTACTTCTTTCTTAGTACACGGAGGTATGACTGGAACATTATCAATGTTGACCTTTGCAAAGAAAATCATGGCTTAAGATATATGTAGTCTGCGGTTGTTGGGAGTGATCTGTAATATCAAGCATATCTAGTTAGTTGATAATTTTGTTCAAGTCTTACATATCTTACCAATTTGATGACCATTTGTCTATATAATCTCAAAATAAAGGTGTTGAAACTTTTTTCCATTTCTCTTCTAAGGTAGAAGTTATGATTTTTGTTCTTAGTTTTTCCCTATATATCCCCAAAACAGTTATTAAGTATTAAAAGTCAAGAATTATTATACTCCCTGATGAATTCATCCTTTTACTCTTCTGTAATTTTGCCTTGATCTTTATGTCTGATAATTAAATTTGCTTTAAAATCACTTTTCATTATCTTGATATAACCACCAAAGTTATAGTGTGATTAGTGTTAATATAGCATATTTTTTCTTTTACTTTATAAAGCACTTCTATATTTAATCCTGAAAAAAAAAAACAGCTTTTTAGCTCTGGAAGCATCTTTCTAAATTATCTTTCCTTTTTTTTTTAATGAATCAGTAGCAATTTTTGTTAAGGGACCTAAACTGAAAGTAGGTTTAGAACTTTATTTATTTATTTATTTAGTGAAAGGTTTTATTTTGTTTATTGACAGCGAGAGACAGAGAGAGAGAGAGGAAGCGCACAAGCGGGGTTAATTACGTGCAAAGGGAGAGGAAGAAGCAAGCTCCTTGGGGTGCAAGTAGTCCCATGCAGGGCAGGATCCCTGTACACAGAAATCATGACCTCAGCCAAAGGCAAACATCTGCTTAAACAACTGAGTCATCCAAGCACTCCTAGAAATTTTAAATAAAAAAGACCTTTTAAAAACATTTTGTTTCTTTCTTTTTTTTAATATTTTATTTATTAGACAGACAGAGAGACAGGAAGAGGAACTATAAGCAGGGCAGAGGGAAAAGGAGAAGCAGGTTTCCCACTGAGCAGAGAGCCTGATGTGGGGTTCCATCCCAGGACCCTGGGACCATGACCTGAAAAGAAGGGACACTTATGGGGGAAGCCACCCAGACACCTCATTTCTTTGTTTTTAATATATGGCAACTGATGCTTCCCAGCCATGAGGAGCATATTACCCATTGATTAAATCTTTGATAACAACCTATTTAAAGAGGGTGTAAATATATACTTACTCAGATTTATAACTTTGTGTTTTCTTCATAGTTTGGGGCTGGACCCCATGGTCACACACTGCTTCCAGTCTTTGCCTTCCCATCTGTTGATACCAGGCATTTGGTCAGCAAAGCAAATTAGTATCCTAATTAATAAGCCCTTGGCACCATATCTCTGGAGCAGGGGCTGCTCTTAGCCAAGGCCAGAGTAGTTGACATCCCCTCGCTAGTGCTATAGCCCCAAGGACTAGGTCCCTGCCACCAGAACTCAGTCTTACATGTTATGCTAAGCAGACAAAACCAAAACAGGAAATCTCCAACAGCTTTCACTGGCATGCCTCATCTCCCACTCCCTCGACGTCCAGGCAGTACCAGATGCCAGGGATGGGTCTTGGTCCAACATCTGGGAGGGAAGGAAGTAGCCACGAGCAAGTACATGCCTCTCTGTGCCTTTCTTTCATGAGATGGTTGTAAGGGAAAGGAAGAGGAAGGGTAAGAGAGGTGAACTTCAAGGGGTGAAGACCTCAGGTAGGCAGCTGGCTCCTGCCAGTAGGAAAGTGACAAAGGAGAAGGCAGTGAGTCTTGCAGGGAGGGTGGGGGGTAAGGGTTACAGCTTATGATGGAATCTGGACAGGAGTAATAGGGATACTAGTCATTTGAGTCCACCATTGGCAAGCTGGGCTGGGTGTCAGGGCAGATAGGCCTCCCTGGGCAACGGCACATGAGAGAAGGTGGAATTCTTCTCTGAGGAGCAGGTGGAGCTTTGGGTGTTGGGAAAGCATAGACAGTATTGTTCCAGGGCCAAGGACAGGTCCGGGTACTCCTGCTTGGAGGTCAAGACCACAGTATGATCCAGGTCTTCTACCAGCAGCTTGAAGGTACCACATGCCAGCCACCCCTCATTATTGTGTATAACTCTCTGGTGCACTCATTGGCTTATCCATCAAATGACTCCTTCAGCAGCTTGGAAACCACCTCCACAGGCACTCCAGGTTATGGGAGGCTTCCAGAGTGAAGATTTTGCACAGGATCACCCCAAAAGACCAGAAGTCACTCTGGTGGATGTAGATCTGGACAAACATGGCCTTAGGGATCATCCACTTCACAGGCAGTCCACTGTTGGTTGTCTTTTTATAGTAACTGATGTGGTGACATCTCTGGCAAGGCTGAAGTCTGAGATTTTCATCATGTTGTCCTTTGTTACCAGCACTTCCCTGGTGGCCAGGTCTTGGTGTATGCACTTCTTGGAGGCAAGGTACTCCATGCCTCTGGCTACCTGGTAGGCACAGGATACCAGGTCCTTGGAGGAGAGTTGCTCTGCTGCATTGTGGCTGATATTGTAACAGTCCTCCAGGTCAGGAGGCCTCTGGGCCTGCAGGTACTCCTGTATGTTGTCTTTGGAGGCATATTCTGTGAGAGTGTACGAAGGACCGTCCTGTGTGCAGGACCCAGCAGGTTGATGGTGTCCTTGTGCTGTCCAATCATCTTCATCATCTCCATTTCTGAGATTAGGTTTGACAGGTCTTTCTCTGTTGCATCTGACTTCAACATCTTCACAGACACTTTAGTCAAATGGTTGGATTTGTCTTTGTCCAGCCCAATGGCCTCCTCCAACACCACCTGCCCAAAGTAGGCCTGTCTTAGGGGTCTGCCTAAACTGCCTACACCCAGCCTGTCTCAAGGCAGTTATGAACTCTAGATTATCCTCAAAAACATTAAACCACAAGCTAAAAATTCTCTTCACTAGATCTCTGTCGCAGGTCTAATTTTCTTATCTTTCATCATTTATCTTTTTCCTGATTCTTATTTTCAGTATAGTTTATTTTGCTTCCAAGTGTTTTCCCTGGTTTCTGTATGCTGTTTCAGAGGGAAGAATTATCCTGTTAAAATTATATATTGAGCATTCATTACATCTCTCAGTTAAAATGGGTTCTTTTATGGTATTGATTCATTTGAGTTTTCTCAAAATGGGAAGAATTTTCAAAATGGTGTTTTCCTGAGTGTTCAAAGTATGTCTTAGCCTCATCTTTACTCATTTTGAATTCACTTTTCAAATTCTTGTCCCTCTTTTATCTTTTTAAATTTAAATATTTTATTTTTACTCTTCTTTTATTTGAGTATAGTGGATATTCAGTGTTACATTGGTTTCAGGTTTTCAATATCTCCATACATTATTCTATGATCACTACAAATATAGCCACCATCTGTCACCATATAACACTATTATAATATCATTGACTATATTCTCTACACTGTCCCATATCTCTTTTTAAAATCTCTGATTTTTATGTTTTCTGTTATTCCAATGTTCGACCATCATTTTATTGGATACTTTAATAAAATATGCCTGATTACACACTCTTTGCTGAAAACCATAGCATTGGATTAATAGTAGTCTTCTTCTTCTTCTTCTTTTTAAATTAACATATAATGTATTATTAGCCCCAGGGGTACAGGTCTGTGAATCGCCAGGTTTACACAATTCACAGCACTCACCAAGCACATACCCTCCCCAATGTTCATAACCCCACCACCCTCTCCCTACCCTCCCCACCGCCCTGGCAACTCTCCATTTGTTTTGTGAGATTAAGAGTCTCTTATGGTTTGTCTCCCTCTCGATCCCATCTTGTTTCATTTACTCTTTTCCTGTCCCCCAAACCCACCACATTGCACCTCCATTTCCTCATATCAGGGAAATCATATGATAGTCTCTTTTTCTGGTTGACTTATTTTGCTAAGCATAATACCCTCTAGTTCCATCCATGTCATCACAAATGGCAAGATTTCATTTCTTTTGATGGCTGCATAGTATTCATATATATATATATATATATATATATATATATATATATATATATGGGCATGATCCAACCTAATGGCCTTCAAGATAGCCAATTCCTTTGTCTGGAGTGACCTTATTGCTGATAGTTCTGGGCAAATTCATCACCTTTCCATACGTTTGTTCAATTGTCAGCTTCATTGTAACTAACCTGATCTTCCTATTAAAATTCTTACCTCCCCATCCCCTGCCTAGCAACCTTGATTTTCCTCACCCTGATCTAATTTTTCTTTTTCCCCATTGCACTCATCATTTTTGAATGCACTATGCAATTTTTATTGACTTGATGGATAACCCCACTTCCACACATACTGCACTCCTTTCTCCCTGCAAATTTATTTTGGTACAGCAACTTAACCTAAAAATCAAGTCAGATGATTTTATTCTGCTGTTGAAAGTCTTTTGGTATCTTCCCCTTTCATATTAAATAAAAACTGAAGGCGTTTCAATGTACTAGAGCGTCATACGTCAATACGTTCTTCCTCTCTCCACCACTATGAACTCCTGATTGGCCTCCTTGCTTTTCCTCAAAAGTAACAGACCAGCTGTTCACACAAAGTCTATATACTTACTTGCTCTGCCTAGAGCAATCTTTTCCTTTAATATTTGTATAACACCCTCCTTCACTTCCTGGGTCTTTGTGCAAATAACATCTCACAAATGAGATATAACCACCCAACACAAAATACAATTAACTTTCATCCCAGCATTCTCCAATGGCTTTTACCTTTCTTGTATTTCTTTGTAACACTTATCACCATCAACCATCAATGATTATTCTATTATTGGTTTATTTTCCTATTGGAGACAGAGAGAGAGAGAATTGGGAGGGGGCGCAGAGGAAGAAGAAAACACCCCACTGCCTAGAAAGCCTGCTGGGGAGTTACATCCCAGGACCCTGAGATCATGACCCAAGCCAAAGGCAGTCACTCAATGGACTGAGCCACCGAGGTGCCCCTTTATTATTGGTTTATTTTACTATTATATTTCAAAAGAATGCAAGCTCTTTGTGGTCAGGTATTTTATATGTTTTATTAATTGAAGTATTCTCAGAAAGGTAGCTGGCAGATTGTAAGGGCTCACTAAACTGTATTTTCTTGTTAATATTGGGCTCCTTTAAGGGCTTTACCTCTTACACTAGATGTCTATCCTTCAGATGTAAGCAATAAGAATAGAGCCCTGCTGCCTGTTCAAATGAGTAAAAAGCCTGTATTAAGTGGATATTTTAAAAGCTAAATGAATGGCTTAATAGTTGTATATAGGGGGAAAGGGAACATATTTTCCACGGTTTAGAAGTGGAGTTCTTTTATAGAGTTCTTGTACAAGCCTACACTATTGAACGATAATGGGCTGTTGTACATTCCAATTATACAAACACTTTGGTAATTTATATCCTTTTTTTGTAATTCATGACTGGATCATTTAATTCCTTAGGAGCATTATAGCATTTCAACTTTTCATGTTCAATAAACTTATTGGGGTTGCTCCCTTTTTAATTCAAATGGAGAAATAGTCATGATTTCATCTAAAGAAAGTGTTATTGATTGTGTTGTTTTCTAGGAATGAGTCGCACATGCTAGTTTAAAGGTTTTGTTAAATTCCCAAGTGTGTCACCGATAAAAGCCTTTTGTAGATTAGTAACTTGCTCAAAACAGAAAAGTTATGTAACACTCAATTGTTATACTATCTTTGTTTCCATCTTGCATTGTAATAACACCCATCTTAACTCTATTTAAGACAAGTCATTGCCAGATGGCTTTCTGGCATTGATTGCATGATATGAAATCTAGTATAACTAAATTTTTTGGTTTTAGTAGCCTATAAATCAATTTAGAAAAATATATGTATTTGAATATAAGGTAAAGTTTTAAATTATTTGGCAATAGTAAACTAAACTTTTTTTTGGTAAATTTTTTTTTCTAAAAATTCATTGAGCTCTTTTGCAATAAGAAACAAGTTACAAAAAATTAAGGTTTATTTACCCCAATTCAAAATTATTAGGAATATAATCATAGAGGTTGAAGTATTTAAAATATGGAACCCCAAATATTTTCTTAGGTAAATTCATGAATGCTGAGCATTCACTGTTAAAATATATTAATACTATTGATAGACTGGTAGAAGCCTAAAATCAAATATTTATTAAATATTTATATCCATATCTTTTCATGGCTTGGTAATTCATTTCTCTAGCATTAAATAAGATTCCATTGTTTGCATGTACTACACTTTATTTGAACTTTCACCTATGAAAGGATATCTTGGTTGCTTCCAAGCTTTTGTCAGTAATGAATAAAACTACTATAGACATCTTTGTGGGTATAGGTTTCATCTTCTTTGGATAAATACCAAGAACTGCTACTGCTGAATCATCTGGCAAGAATATGTTTAGTTTTGTAAGAAACTGCCAAGTTGCTTTCTATTCTTTATTCTCAATAGACATGGAAGAACATTCCTGTTGCTCCACATCCTCACCAACATTTCGTGTTCTGTTGTCAGTGTTCTGGATTCTGGGTATGTACTGGTGTCTCTTTTTTGTTTTAATTTGCATTTTCCTGATGACATATGATGTGAAGCATCTTTTTATATGCTTATTTGCCATCTGTAATATTTTCTTTTGTGAGGTATCTGCTAAGGTCTTTGGCTCATTTGTAATCAGGTTTTTCCACGATTGTTGAGTTTTAAGGGGTCTTTGTGTCTTTTTGATTAACAGTCCTTTGCCAGATGTGTATTTTGCAAATTTTTTCTCACAGTCTGTGCTTTGCCTTTTCATTCTCTTGGCATTGTTTCACAGAGTAGACATTTTTAAATTCAGTTCTTGTGCTTTTGTAGCTAAAGTTATTTCCAAAACCAAGGTCATTTAAATTTTCTTCTATATTACCTTCTACATGTTTTATGTTTAGGTTTCTAATCCAATCTGAGTTAATTTTTGTGAAGAGCATATGATATCTGCCTGGATTTATTTTATTTTATTATTTTATTTTATTTTTATTTTATATATTTACATTTAGCTTCACCATTACTCCAGAACCATTTGTTTGAAAGATTGTATTTTGCTCTCTTGTATTGCTTTTGCTTTTATATTAAATATAAAATATAATTAATAATATATATTCTGTTCCTTTAATCTAGTCTTTCTGTGGTATTACAATATCTTGCTTACAATTATCATTATTGTATACTTTTTTTAAGATTTCATTTATTTATTTGACAGAGAGAGAGATCACAAATAGGCAGAGAGACAGACAGAGAGAGAAATGAGGAGAAGCAGGCTCCCTGCTGAGCAGAGAGCCCAATACGGGACTCGATCCCAGGCCCCTGGGATCATGACCTGAGCCAAAGGCAGAGGCTTAACCCACTGAGCCACCCAGGCGCCCCATCATTATGGTAAATTTTGAAGTCAGTCCTCAGGTTTTGTTCTCCTTCAACACTATGTTGACTATTGTGAGTCTTTGCCTCTCCATATAAACTTTAAAATAAGTTTGATAATATTACAAAAAAAAAGAACTTGATGGAGTGCATTAATTGTATAGATAAACTTGGAAACCAGTGACCTCTTGAGCTTAGCAGGAGATAGACCATGGACATCAGTTGTCACAGTGGTGCCTCTGGCAGAACCTATTGCAAATCCCTAGGCAAAATGAGACCTCAAGGATCTGAGAGAATGTCTAAGAAGTACTTGATACATCCCTTGGGTATGGTTTATTGAAGTGTCCACCTGTCTAAAAGCTGGGGAATCTAGATAAGGGAGGGAAAATTAGTTATGATAAAACATATCAACAAACATGAATAAATGTTGTAAAACTAATTGTCATGGCTCATATACAATATGACCAACAGAGGGACCATCAAAAGGAAAGCATCAGTTATGTTTATTGTGAAATGTTTTATTCAAAATAAAGCAATGAGAGGGGAAGACACAATGAGAAAATTACCATTTTTTAAATGGTAACCTTCTTACAAAATGGAATAGGGTTTATATTCTAAGTAGTATATTGAAAAGTAAAACATTGGGGCGCCTGGGTGGCTCAGTGGTTTGGGCTGCTGCCTTCGGCTCGGGTCATGATCTTAGGGTCCTGGGGTCGAGCCCTGCATCGGGCGCTCTGCTCCGCAGGAAGCCTGCTTCTCTCTCTCTCTCCCTCTTTCTCTCTCTCTCTCTCTCTGCCTGCCTCTCTGCCTACTTTTGATCTCTGTCTGTCAAATAAATAAATAAAATCTTAAAAAAAAAAGAAAAGAAAGGTAAAACATTAACAAATAAAATTTAAATTTAAAAAAATTATGTAATTTTTAAAAAAGGTTAAAAAGAGCAGAACCATTTTTCTTATAACTGGAAAATACATTCTATATATATCTATCAAAAATAACTTGTCGGGTTCCTGGGTGGCTTGTGAGTTAAGCCGCTGCCTTCAGCTCAGGTCATGATCTCAGGGTCCTGGGATGGAGCCCCACATTGGGCTCTCTGCTCAACGGGGAGATTGATACCTTCTCTCTCTCTTTGCCTGCCTCTCTGACTACTTGTAATCTCTCTCTGTCAAATAAATAAATAAAATCTTTTAAAAAAATAACTTGTCATGGGGGCACCTGGGTGGCTCAGTGCGTTAAAGCCTCTGCCTTTGGTTCAGGTCATGATCCCAGAATCCTTGGATCGAGTCTCACATCGGGCTCTCAGCTCAGCAAGGAGCCTGCTTCCCCCCTCTCACTCTGCCTGACCCTGCCTACTTGTGATCTCTGTCAAAGAAATAAATAAAATCTTTTATAAATAAATTTAAAAAAATAACTCGTCATGTTTGGATCAGGAGCATATGGAAAAAAATAATATCTGAGGACAATACTTCTGCCATGTTTTGTGCCTTGTTAATATTTTTAAACAGTCAGCAACTTTTAGCTTTATTGAAATACCTACTAAGAGACCAGCAGTGCCTTTTGGAGCCCTATGACTATAAAAATTAATTGCAAATATTTAAAATGTTTACTATGGTGTCACTATTTAGGGCCACCACCAAGCATGTTTCAGAAGTAAGCATAACTGTTACTCTTCTGTAAGGCAAAAGGGCATGTTTTCAGGAGTTCCATCTGCTGTACCAGGAAGTGAATCAAGTAATGAATTTTGTCTATAAAATAATTCACTTTTCAATCTAACATTCCTCATTCCACATTATAATAATAAAAACTAGGAGGAGACTAAAACAAACAAACAACTACAACTACAACAACCAGCTTTTCCTTCAGTGGAAAAGTAAATAGAACCTTATGAGTAGCCTGAAATTTATTTTTAAATAATTTTTAGTAGCGTTTTTGTTAGAAAACCATATATTTTATATAGCTAAGAAATAACAGGCAAAGTTTTATTAAGTTCTAAAAAGTCTAGTTACTTCTATTTATCTATTAACTCATCTCTTAATGAAGTAGAACATGATCACACCTATTGTATCTACCCAAGTTTGTATGCTTTGGTTATTTTATGTTTGCTATTTCCTTGCTTAATTTTTGCAATATTTGATACATAATAGTATCTTTAAGTCCATCTACGGTTTCACAGAATTTGCTTGAACTTCATAAAAATGTACCATACTTTTTGCACTGTCCTTGTTTTACTTCTCTATTAACTTTCCAAGATTTATTGACGTTAGAGGGTATAGCTATCATTTATTTTTATTCCTCCATAATGCTATGTTTACAAATTTTTATTTATCTGTACTTTTAAAAATATCTTTATTATATACCATTTCTCATCTCGCGTAACACTCACCTTACTTCTACACTTTTCAGATATTATGTAACTGAAAACCACAACTCAGCAACACTATAGCACCATTTTTCAAAATTAAATGTCTTACCAGAATTCTTTAATTCTATCCTTTATTTGTATTAGATGACCCTTTATTCTGGTATTTGGCATTGTTCATATGGAGGAAAGCTTATAAGTTGATATTCCATCAATAGAAGGGTTTATTATGATTGATTAATGATTTTCATTTAGAATGCATAGAATATGGTTGATTTAATATTTCTTTCTTACTCTCTGCCTGGAACATAGTGCTATCTATGTAATAGCCACTAAAATATTAAGTTAATTACCTAGATTTTAAACTTCATATGAATAGGAATAACATACAGAACTCTTCTCAGATTGGGACACCTGGGTGGCTCAGTCAGTTAAACGCCTGAGCCTTTAGCTCAGGTCATGATCTTAGGGTCCTGGGACTCAGTTTTGCAACAGATTCCCTGCTTAGCCGGGAGTTTGCCTTTCCTTCACCCTGCTGCTCCCCCTGCTTGTGCTCTCTCTCACTCACAAATAAATAAAATTAAAAAAATAAATTCTTCTCAGATAGCTAATATAGAATATCGTCTTTGTATTCATCAAAGGGAAAGTGCCATATAATAATGAAATTCAGACTACTTCAAATTCATTTTTTAACCAGTAAGAAAGTACTGGAAACAAGCCAAAAATGTCTTTAATGAATTAAAGAAATAGATTGATTTTCAATATCTTAATGTTTCTAAAATAAATTGCAAGATTTTTATACTACATATCAGTGTAAATATTCATTACACAAGGATATTCTAAAAATAAACCTGAGAAAACTACTTGACATATATGATGACAAAAACGAGTTTGACAAAAGTCAGTTTGGGTAAACTTACAACACCTACCACCTGAAACTCTTGTTCTATAATTTAATTATTTTAATTTACAAAAATACAAAAATAATATATCAGAGTAAGTATATTGATAGCTTTGAAGGTATGTTCTGGTTGTGCACTGTTTACTATTTAAAGGGAAATCAAATATGTGATACTTATGGTGTGACTATTAAAATTCAACAAGTTCAGAAGCATACAAAGAATAAAATAAAGACAAAAGATGACCCTTACTTATCCTAAAGTTAGACAATGGTATATATGTGCTAGTTGGGGAGAGAATCCAGTCCGTAGATGGAGGATGTGGTAGTGGAAAAAAAAAGACACAACGTTTTGGTTGAACGTTTAGCACTATATTTAACAAAGTGAAATTGTGTGTTAATAGCCTTGAGTAAAATCCAAAAACTATTTTCAATTTGTTGAAGATTATTTAGGAAAAACTTGAAAAATACAACTTGATAAGGATTCCAATAAAAGATTCATAAGCAATACAAGTTTCAGAATTTTTAGTATATTTTTCCTAAAAAGCCATTTGATTTAAATTAAAAACAATTCTATTTACCTGCCACTTAAATAAGAGGAAATAATTTGGTTTTGTAATAAGTCAATAAAATAAATTAACATATCTTGAGAAGACAGATATGCACACTAAGTTAAAAATAATAGTGCTTAAGCTGTTCAGCAAACATTTGTAAAATTCCTTGCCATCAGCTAGCTCTGGAGTTCTGCTAGGTGAGTAAGGCCATGTATGTTACTGCTCAGAGTACTGATGCAAAGCAATTGTCCCCTTCGCATCCATTTAGTGCCGTTGATATGTCATGCTATGTTGTTTAGAGATACATAGATGGCCCTACATGAAGGCCTTTTTTTGTGTGTATATGGGTGACTGTGATTTAACTTTCAAATCAGATGGCTCCTGATTTACAATGATTCAACTTATGATATATTTGGCAATGATGTGAAAGTGAAAGTGATTCAGTAGAAACTGTACTTTGAATTTTGAATTTGGGTCTTTATAAATAGGGCCAGTGACATGTGGTATGGTGCCGTCTTGTGATGCTGGGCAAGGGCAGTGAGCCACAGCTCCCAGTCAGCTAGAAGATTACAGGGGTGAACACCTGATATTCTTACAACCATTCTATATATAATGATTCTTCTTTTTTTAGTGTAATATTTAATAAATTGCATGTGATATTTGATACTTTGTTATAAAATGGACTTTGCTTAAGATGATTTTGCCCAAATGCAGGCAAATGTAAGTGTTCTAAGTATGTTTAAATAAGCTTAAGGTAAGCTATGATTTTTGATAGTTTAGGGGTATTAAATGCATTTTCAATTTTTTATGTGTGTCTCTGTACATAGCCCCCTTGTAAGCTGAGGAACATCTCTATATGTATATGTAGCCTTGGTATGGCTTACATATTATTGGCATGAAACATCTAGAACAGTACGTGTGCCATATAATTGTCTACAACATCAAACAAGTTTCTTGAAAACTTGTGCCAAAGGGGTTATGTCTTTAAGGATTCTTATTTCAGAAGGGTTCTCTCAAACGTAAGATTTTTCAGAAGTTAAGTGAAAATCTGACCAAACTAAACATTTTTCCATTTTCCCTAGTGAGCAAAGATAGCTAAAATCTATCTGCCATTTTCAACACTATATTCAACGACTGTAATTCTAATTTAAGAACAGATTATTTATATCAAAACCACATGTTGGCCTAATCTTACACAATATTCATAAATCTCACTCAGATCCTTGGACACTTTTATTTGTTGAGTCTATATGGTACTACGGACATTCATCTTTTTTGACCTCATAGCTTCATGTATGTCTATACTTTTGAAAATACATGCATCATAGTTCCATTGTAAAATGTCTGGGCTATAAAATGTGCTATGCTATCAAAATGGTAATAAGAACATACAAATGACCTGATGTAATGAACTGGACCAGATTGCCAGATATCACATTTCATACCAGAAAGATTCAGTGGTAAGTTTTAAAATGGCCAGCTATACTTCGACTGAATTATAACTCATTTAACTTCTTTCTTTGTGTACAGTATTATACATTAGTCAGTATTAGAGTAAATAAGTACTTTGGACAGATGTAAATATGCTGTAATAAAAATGTTTTCCTTTTTTCTTTTAGTCCTTTTTACTTGTAAGACTAGCCACAAATACCATGCCTCCCCCAAAATAATTTGCAATCCAAATTTATCTCTAAATGAATTTATTGTACAGAAAAAAAATATATATATACACTTACAGTAGACATGTTCAAGAATAGTTACACAACAGCAGGGCCCTAAATGTAAGCAGTATATTTGTTTTGTTTTGTTTTGTTTTTTTCTTTAAAAAAAAAAGAGGTTATGTGAAATATTGGAATTTTATTTCGAGGCCTAGTATTTCAAGACAGTTAACTATACTTACAGTGTCAACAGCCTCTTGTTGGCAGTATGATTTTATTGGCTCCATGGAATAACAGCAAGAATTTACTATTGCTTCTTTCCTTTATGACACACACAGAAAAAAAAAATTGACACATTTGCTCAAGACCAACCAGAATCATTTTAACCTATCAAAATGGATGGGAGGCCTTCACTGCCAAAGTCACTGCTGGGTTTTCACAATTCATTGCAGACAATCTGCTACTCCCATTATGATAAAGGAGAGAAGAGTCATAATCAGGGAAGAAAACTAGATTAATACTTGGAATTATCATTGAATTATTTAGCCTGCTATAGGATTATTATTATTACTGTCATTTGATAATTTTCTCTCATTTTATTAAACACAACTGTGAGTAATTACCCTACCTAATATTTCTCTATATTGGCTGACTAGCTAGCAAACATTCATGAAAATATCCATTAGCTTCACATATAAAATGCTGCATTATGATGCTGTTGAATCAGAACATACCACTACCTGATCCTGTAGCTCTTTGAGGATTTGCAAATCAATTAATTCTATGTTTATTGGATTCTTCCCATACAATTAGAAAATTTATAATAGAGTCCATGAACATTATTAGTTTTACCATTTTAAAACAGCAATCACACTTTGATTTTTACAACAAAAGCAGAAATATAAACACACACATTTGGATCAGGTTTCTGTTAGTGTCTGGACTTCAAAATCCTATTCCTCAAGATAATGCACACCAAAGTTCTGGATTAAACAAGAAATTAGATGGCACCTGAACACTTGGTTTAATATTCTCCAAAGGACTATGCAACTTATTTCTTACATTATGACATTGTTTTACAAAGATCCACACTTTTATAATGTTAGTATTTTTAATAATCAATAAAGTCAATTAATCATGATTAAAAATCAAACTTAAAAATTTCTACTTTTTGCTTTTGCCCCCTCCATTTAGAACTTATTTATAGCCTGATAATTCAAAGGTCCTTATGTTTATGAAAATCTGGACAGAAATAGCTCTAAGATCCCATTCAGAACTTGATATTAATCTAAGTCTTTTGGCTCCATTTATCCTGAGAGCAAAGAGTAGGACAAAGGATTTGAGTACTGTTAGGTTATCTGGGAGATTATCCAAGGTAGAAAAGAATGGGAAAGTGATACAGTGAAGAAGCAACTTTGTCAAAGAGGTACATTGTTGATATAATTGTTGTGGATAGAAAATGAAGGCTTGCTTTTACTGAAAGGTCCTGAGAAACTTCTTTAAGTTGTCCTCATGAAGACCTGAAAACTGACAATTTTATCTGTGGTTCTTATTTCCACTTCACTGAGAGCTGTCCTCAGAGGACATTGACTCTCCTACAATTTTGGGTTGTGTTGGACACATTCTAAAATGAGAGATAGAACATGAGATGCTATCAGTGTTAAGTAACTGCAATTTCCCATGGAACTATCCACCACAGGTTTGGCTATAATCAGGTGTTGGGCCTTGATATCAGAGGGATTTGAGGCAGTATCATTTTAGGTTAATCATTATATATGAAATTTCCAAAAACTTCAACTGATGAAACTTTGATTATAAATCTATAAATATAACAATAAATCTACAGTATTCAAATTATTTTCATAGAAATACACAGACAAAGTATCAATTGATTAATATTTTAATGTTACAAAATACTGAACTGAAAGAATTTGGTCATATAACAACGTGTAACAAGTAGAACTTAGGTTTAGGTTAGAACTCAGGATGCATTTGAGACTCAGTTAAGAAATTGAATGGAGGGATGCCTGGGTGGCTCAGTGGGTTAAGCCACTGTCTTCGGCTCAGGTCATGATCCCAGGGTCCTGGAATCGAGCCCCAAATCGGTCTCTCTGCTCAGCAGGGAGCCTGCTTCCTCCTCTCTCTCTGCCTGCCTCTCTGCCTGCTTGTCATCTCTCTCTGTCAAATAAATAAATAAAATCTTAAAAAAAAGAAATTGAATGGATGTCTGACTATCTTATAGGTTTTCTAAAAATCAGTGACTTTGTGTTCACGTGTGGCTATGCAGGAATTTTTAACTTTCTCTAAGAAGTTATTAGATTTGATTATATAATGGCAGTAAAGGATGGGGAAAAGCAAAGTACAAACACCATAAAGACAAAGACACTGAGTATGAGAAAAGAGTAATAGATAAGAAGAATCAATGCGTTTGAGGAAAGTGGGAATTGAAATACACAATGATTGTTGACTTTTTTAGATGGAGAAAACAAAACTAGCTTGCAAGAAGGAAATAACAGAAGACATGTTGGATGTGAGGCAGAATCCTGGAAAAGGCAGTAACGTGGAATAAAGGAGTAGGGAGAGCATATCAGGGAATTTGGATAGGAAGGAGTTAGGAGGTAATTGCTTGATAACTTTTATATGGCCCACTTAAATGCACAGATTTCTCTTCTTTAATTTATATGGAGAACAGGGTGTCCTTTCTCTTCCCTTTCAGAGCACCAGAGGTGTACTCTTTCAGACTGCAAACCTGAAAAGCTCAGGACTCAGTTGCTTAAGCACAGCTGAGAGGACATATTTCAATTAAGATTCACATTTTGCTGTATGTAGTAGACTGTCAAAAGTGGTTTAACCATATTTTTTCATTTAACAAGAAGCATAGAGAGAGTGTTTTCTGGTGTTGGTTCAGAGTCTTAAGAAAGTCAAGTGAACTATCTTAGAGGTTTTCATGGCTTTTTATTCACAGTTGCAAAAATTGCTGTTGGAGTTCTCACTATTAAGCCCACATTTCTGGTAGAAAGATAGAGGTAAAAGAGCATGATGGCTTGTACGACTGATACTTTGTCATATGGTTACAATATAACTAGAAAAGAGACAATAAAATATTTGATGTTGTTTTAAGTTTCCTTGTTCTCAATCCCTCAGTGCTTTCTGATATTAAAGGAAAAAGTAGATGGATATTGACCTGGCACTATCAACACCTGTCCATCTCTCTTGGATAACCAATATCTCTATAATCTCTTCTTCCCAGTAAAAAAAAATAAAATATATTCATAACCCACACTGTGCCATCTCAAGTTACTGCACCAAGATAAAATTACAATGATTTTCAGTTGTTCCAAATGGACAGAATACCCTTCCTTATGCTATCATGTCTTATAAGATAGATAATTGGCTTGCTACCAATATACCCAGATGTGACAGTGGAAGAGACAGGAAAAATATAATAATATTTATTTATTCCTTGGGTTAACCCTGTTTACACAGATGCTTACTATTAGAAAAGGTTGGTTTGGGACATTGGAATGAATTTACTTA
The DNA here is from genome assembly GCF_964662115.1 of Mustela nivalis. Lineage (NCBI taxonomy): Eukaryota > Metazoa > Chordata > Mammalia > Carnivora > Mustelidae > Mustela > Mustela nivalis. Next base: position 16,353 of record NW_028135444.1, on the reverse strand, counting down.
ATGGGTCTGTATGTAATTGGATTGGAGGAAATTTTTAATTTCTACAAAAATTATTAGAATTCTATCTTATCCTCTTTTGTTAATTTTCACATGTTAACAAAGCCAACGTTTTTGTCTAGCAGACAAGATCTTAAATCCTAACAAAACTCAATTTTTTCCTTTTTTTTTAAGTTTGAAATCCTCATGTTCTCTCACGCTGCTTTAAATACAACTCAAAAAACAAAAAGGAGCTAAATGGGGCAGTAAGACCAGACTTTTTGTTTTATTTATCTTATTTTTAATTAAAAAATTAAAGATTTTATTTATTTATTTGAGAGAGAGAGCATGAGTGGGGCAGGGGGAGGTAGCTGCAGAGAGAGACTGAGAAGTATACTTCCTAATGAGCAGGAAGCCCGATATGGAGCTCGATCCCAGGATCCTGACTGAGATCATGACCAGAGACAAAGGCAAAGACATGTGCAAAATCCCTTTTTTTTCTGGGAAACAATACTTTACAAGAGATGTTTGAAAAAGTACTGGGGAATCAACTTTAATAGGAGACACAAAAATTTAATTGACTTTTGTAAAGCTACAGGGATCCAAATGATGGGAATCCCAGCCCATTTAGGTTTTGGAACACAGAGTATTCTTCTCTGTAATATTTTAGTTTCTTCCATGTCTACTAACTCCAGTCCAAGTTCACTGATCTCTTTTTAGATAGTGCAAAACATGGCAAAGAATACCAAACGAGTGCCCAGTATTCTACAGTTATTACATCATTTCTAACATATAGATGTGTGTTATCAAGGCTGGTTCTGTGAAAGAACATAGTTATGCTAAAGTGTGTTTTTTTCTCCAAGAAATTAAATGCATGATTATCACACAATTATAAAATACTTGTGTCAAGAATTTTTATTCAAAAAGTAATAAGAGAAGCAGATATTAAAACTAGTTCACATGGTTATTTGGGATATAAGCAGAGTTGTGCAGCAGAAGTGCTCTGGGCCCATAATTTGGGATATAGAATTTATGTTGTCTAATGAAAAATCACTAACTTGCATTATTGTTAACAAGAATCTTGTGCATTACCATCAGTTTTCTACATTATAACCTCTTGCTCTACAGTTTGTAAATAACTTTGTCAATAGCAAATAATAAACGGGGTGACTCCAATGGATTGAGATAATCTCCAGAGTTTCTGCTACATAATACCCAGGACTCCATTGAAAGGACACCTAAGAATTTATTTTGCCCAAAAATTTGATCATTTTTTTCACTGTCCTTACCTATTTTCCAAACCTAGTCCTTTTGTTTCACCTTTCAGTCTACAGAAAACCCTGTATCTGACTGACTTGTTAATTCTGGGAATGTCTTGCAGATTAATTTGTTTGCCAGAGGTGGTTCCTCTAATTGATGTCTAAGAACCCTAATTAGTTAAGAAAACTTTTTTTAAACATTTTCATTGCTATTTATTATTATTATTATTATTATTATTGTTGCTAATAGCTCTATTATAAATAATTCACAAGGGCATCTTTCTGACAAAATCAAAGAGCTGGCTACTAGTAGAAAAAGTACATTTGACTCTGTCAGTGAAAGTGGTAAAGGGATTTGAGACAATAAGGCAAAGCACTGGATTTATGTGTTAAAACTTTAAATATTATAGACACATTTACTTAATTTCTAATACTGTTGTTGCTTATAATTAAATAAGATGTTTTCCATGAACCACGCATTACAGCAAATATATTGTTTATACAGATCAAATTTTCATCAAAAGGGACGCCTGGGTGGCTCAGTTGGTTAAGCAGCTGCCTTGGCTCAGGTCATGATCCCAGCGTCCTGGGATCGAATCCCGCATCGGGCTCCTTGCTCGGCCGGGAGCCTGCTTCTCCCTCTGCCTCTGCCTGCCATTCTGTCTGCCTGTGCTTGCTCTCTCGCCCAACTCTCTCTGATAAATAAATAAAATCTTAAAATAAATAAATAAATTTTCATCAAAAAATTGTAAGTGTATTTTATTGTAGGATTATGATCAGCATTTTGCAGATGAGAAAAGTGAAATTTAGAAAAGTATGTCTCTTCAAATCCCTCATACAATATCTGGCCTAGATAGAAGGATATACTATCACAATTGAGGAAGATAATTGAGATTACTTAAAATGATAAACGTTACTGTATAGGGATTTTTTTTTTTGCTTTTTTTTTTTTTTTACTTTTACTTTTTTATTTTTTATAAACATATATTTTTATCCCCAGGGATACAGGTCTGTGAATCACCAGGTTTACACACTTCACAGCACTCACCAAAGCACATACCCTCCCCTTGTCCATAATCCCACCCCCTTCTCCCAAACCCCCTCCCCCAGCAACCCTCAGTTTGCTCTGTGAGATTAAGAGTCACTTATGGTTTGTCTCCCTCCCAATCCCATCTTGTTTCATTTATTCTTCTCCTACCCACTTAAGCCCCCATGTTGCATCACCACTTCCTCATATCAGGGAGATCACATGATAGTTGTCTTTCTCTGCTTGACTTATTTCGCTAAGCATGATACGCTCTAGTTCCATCCATGATGTCGCAAATGGCAAGATTTCATTTCTTTTGATGGCTGCATAGTATTCCATTGTCTGTATATATACCACATCTTCTTGATCTATTCATCTGTTGATGGACATCTAGGTTCTTTCCATAGTTTGGCTATTGTGGACATTGCTGCTATAAACATTCGGGTGCACGTGCCCCTTTGGATCACTACGTGTGTATCTTTAGGGTAAATACCCAATAGTGCAATTGCTGGGTCATTGGGCAGTTCTATTTTCAACATTTTGAGAAACCTCCATGCTGTTTTCCAGAGTGGCTGCACCAGCTTGCATTCCCACCAACAGTGTAGGAGGGTTCCCCTTTCTCCGCATCCTCGCCAGCATCTGTCATTTCCTGACTTGTTGATTTTAGCCATTCTGACTGGTGTGAGGTGATATCGCATTGTGGTTTTGATTTGTATTTCCCTGATGCCGAGTGATATGGAGCACTTTTTCATGTGTCTGTTGGCCATCTGGATGTCTTCTTTGCAGAAATGTCTGTTCATGTCCTCTGCCCATTTCTTGATTGGATTATTTGTTCTTTGGGTGTTGAGTTTGCTAAGTTCTTTATAGATTCTGGACACTAGTCCTTTATCTGATATGTCGTTTGCAAATATCTTCTCCCATTCTGTCAGTTGTCTTTTGATTTTGTTAACTGTTTCCTTTGCTGTGCAAAAGCTTTTGATCTTGATGAAATCCCAATAGTTGATTGTTGCCCTTGCTTCCCTTGCCTTTGGCGTCGTTCCTAGGAAGATGTTGCTGCGGCTGAGGTCGAAGAGGTTGCTGCCTGTGTTCTCCTCAAGGATTTTGATGGATTCCTTTCGCACATTGAGGTCCTTCATCCATTTTGAGTCTATTTTTGTGTGTGGTGTAAGGAAATGGTCCAATTTCATTTTTCTGCATGTGGCTGTCCAATTTTCCCAGCACCATTTATTGAAGAGGCTGTCTTTTTTCCATTGGACATTCTTTCCTGCTTTGTCGAAGATTAGTTGACCATAGAGTTGAGCGTCTATTTCAATAGAACAAATCAACGGAACTAGAAGCTGGTTCTTTGAAAGAATTAATAAAATTGATAAACCCCTGGCCCGACTTATCAAAAAGAAAAGAGAAAGGACCCAAATAAATAAAATCATGAATGAAAGAGGAGAGATCACAACTAACACCAAGGAAATACAAACTATTATAAGAACATACTATGAGCAACTCTACGCCAATAAATTTGACAATCTGGAAGAAATGGATGCATTCCTAGAAACATATAAACTACCACAACTGAGCCAGGAAGAAATAGAAAGCCTGAACAGACCCATAACCAGTAAGGAGATTGAAACAGTCATTAAAAATCTCCAAACAAACAAAAGCCCAGGGCCAGACGGCTTCCCAGGGGAATTCTACCAAACATTTAAAGAAGAACTAATTCCTATTCTCCTGAAACTGTTCCATAAAATAGAAATGGAAGGAAAACCTCCAAACTCATTTTATGAGGCCAGCATCATCTTGACCCCAAAACCAGACAAGGATCCCACCAAAAAAGAGAGCTATAGACCAATATCCTTGATGAACACAGATGTGAAAATTCTCACCAAAATACTAGCCAATAGGATTCAACAGTACATTAAAAAGATTATGCACCATGACCAAGTGGGATTTATTCCAGGGCTGCAAGGTTGGTTCAACATCCACAAATCAGTCAATGTGATACAACACATCAATAAAAGAAAGAACAAGAACCATATGATACTCTCAATAGATGCTGAAAAAGCATTTGACAAAGTACAGCATCCCTTCCTGACCAAAACTCTTCAAAGTGTAGGGATAGAGGGCACATACCTCAATATCATCAAAGCCATCTATGAAAAACCCACCGCAAATATCATTCTCAATGGAGAAAAACTGAAAGCTTTTCCACTAAGGTCAGGAACACAGCAGGGATGTCCATTATCACCACTGCTATTCAACATAGTACTAGAGGTCCTAGCCTCAGCAATCAGACAACAAAAGGAAATTAAAGGCATCCAAATCGGCAAAGAAGAAGTCAAATTATCACTCTTCGCAGATGATATGATACTATATGTGGAAAACCCAAAAGACTCCACTCCAAAACTGCTAGAACTTATACAGGAATTCAGTAAAGTGTCAGGATATAAAATCAATGCACAGAAATCAGTTGCATTTCTCTACACCAACAGCAAGACAGAAGAAAGAGAAATTAAGGAGTCAATCCCATTTACAATTGCACCCAAAGCCATAAGATACCTAGGAATAAACCTAACCAAAGAGACACAGAATCTATACTCAGAAAACTATAAAGTACTCATGAGAGAAATTGAGGAAGACACAAATAATGGAAAAATCATCCATGCTCCTGGATTGGAAGAATAAATATTGTGAAAATGTCTATGCTACCTAAAGCAATCTACACATTTAATGCAATTCCTATCAAAGTACCATCCATCTTTTTCAAAGAAATGGAACAAATAATTCTAAAATTTATATGGAACCAGAAAAGACCTTGTATAGGGTTTATTTTAAAAGTTTGCCACAGATTCAGATTCTTTTAAAATATATATCTATTTTGTGCAAAGAGAATGCACTGAGAAGTAAAAAGAAAGTGATATATCAGTGCTACCAACTAATGGCTATAATATCATCACCTTATTTATGAACAATGAAACAGTGTGCACTATTTAAATAAATTTAAATAAATTCCTATTTATTTTATATATTTATAAATTTAAATAAATTCCTATTTATTTATTATTAAAGAAACTCCTCTAACAAACAGTATGTTTTGAAGGTGGCTAGCAGGAAAGTGTTGTACTACATGGAAGTAATCTGGTATAAAGGTCAGCGGTTTGTAGCAGTTAGGAGAGGAGGATGATGAACAGGCAGAGCACAGAGGATTTCTAAGCCAGTGAAAATGTTCTGTATGATATGTATGATATTTTAGATATATATCGCTACACAGTTGTCAAAATGCATAAGATACTATACCAAGAGTGAACTCTATGAGAAAAGGTTTATTAATATTTTATTTATTTATTTGACAGGCATTAAAGCAGGCACAGAGGCAGGCGGGGAAAGCAGGGGTTGGGGGAAAGCAGGCTCCCTGCTAAGCAGAGAGTCTGGTCTGGGGCTCGATCCCAGGACCGTGAGATTATGACCTGAGCCGAAGGCAGCAGCCTTAACCCACTGAGCCACCCTGGTGCCCCACCAAGAGTGAACTCTAATGTAAACTGTGGACTTTGGGGTGATAATGATGTGTCAGTGTAGGGTCAGTGAGCGTGAAAAATTATCACCGTGGTACAGGATGTTGATAATGGGGAAGGCTGTGTGTATGTGGGGAAAGGGAATTTTACTTTGATCCCCAAACTACTCTAAAAAATGCAGTCTGTTAAAAAAAAACTTTATAATGCAATATAATACAAAACAAGAATGCATATCAAGAGAGAAATAATGTTTAAAGGGAACGAAGAACTTCGGTAATGTGTACCTAGGGATTTTGATTGCACATTTGTAGGAAGTTCACATTGTCATTAGCAATTGTTTATCTGTGAAGTAGAAGTAACATAAAGTGTGATGAAAACTCAAAAACGCAACACTAAAAAAATGCCATCTATGGGCTCTTAAAAAATGGAACAAAATTTGCTTGGCTTTTTAAGCGTTGTGGGGAATGAAGGGACAGAATTTAAATTCAGCTTCATAAAAGATTGGATAATATATTTCTACAAAGAAGGCTCCTCTGAGTAACATAGAAATGAACATGGTAGCAGAAAGTGGAAAAAAGCTTACATCTCTTGTGAGCTCACGTTCTCTGAAACCCTGTCACTTAGTGGAGACAGTAACTGTTCGATGAATAGCAAATGCTAGTCTTTCAGATCCCCGGGATTTTCACTAAGAATCGTGAATGGATTTTTTAAAAAATATGTAAAGAATGTCTACAGTGCAAGTACCTGCAAATAACTGACATTTTGGAGAGAATATTTTAATCAGCAGAGAAGGTAGAAATGAAAAAAGTTCCACGATCAGAGTAAACATATGGAATTAAAAAATAAAAGATAAGAAAAATTTTTTAAAGGATTTATTTTAAAGGACTTTAAACAAAAGTCCTTTTTAAGAGACAGTTGGCTGTTTAAACCAAAAGTACAATTCACTAAGAGAATCACCACGTTATTTATTGGGGTAAAAGGACCTGGAATGAGGAAAGGCCCATTCTGAAGAGGAAAAAATAGAATCACTAACAGGCTCATGCCTTGCACAGCCAGTGGCTAGAAATCCTGCCTCATGAGACCCTGTGCTAGAACGCTGGTAGAACCATCTAGAACAATGTTAGTCTTTCTTGGAAGCCAACAAGTGTTTGCCCAGTTAAGGGCACAGTAACAATAAGTAACGTTAAGTTATAATGATTATAGATATCTTTAAAAGCCTTTCAAGTTCCTTTTTGAGTAACCCTCACCCCATCCTTACAGAAGTTTATCTGTGATTCACCTTTTTGAAATACCTCATTGTTGTCCCACATTTACCATACCCAAAAAAAAAAAAAAAAAGCTTTTTATTAACAAAGTGTTCAGAAGGTGGCGCCACAGTAAACAATGAGAGATTTCGCTGCCCTGACAGTTTTGTGGCAGAAACAGCTGAAAGAACTCAGGTCAGACAGAGCCAAGGGCTGGAGGGATTTTTAAAATTACAAAAACCGAACCAATCAAACCAAAACAAAAATCAAAAACAATGGCCAAGATTTCAAGTTTGCTACTAAATGTATGACATTCTCCTAAGACATGCGCGTGACTTGATCAATATATTTATATATTTTTATTTGAAGAAGAAGGAACTATTTGATGCAGCAAATCCTCGTTGATTAAAAATTACCAGATATGGGGGTGTTGGGAGGCTCAGTGGTTTAGGCCTCTGCCTTCGGCTCAGGTCATGATTTCAGGATCCTGGGATGAAGCCCCACATCGGGCTCTCTACTCAGTGGGGAGCCTGCTTCCCCCCCCCCTTTGCCTGCCTCTCTACGTACTTTTGATCTGTCAAATGGGTAAATAAGATCGTTAAAAATAGAATTACTAGGTGTGAAATATTCGAGGTTATGGGAAGGAAAATGATTTCACCTGATCTGACTAGGAATTGGTTGAAGCCTGAATTAAAGTGCTATAAAAAGAGTCAGGACCTGGGAAATATATGGGTAAAAATTTCCTAGAAAACAGTAATAATAGCTGGCTGCTCTTAATTGATCAAGATCCTGCAGTAGGAAAAGAAGAACTGGTTTTAGCCAGAGCATGATCTCCCTTTGTCTTCATGATCTGGCATTTCCTGCAAGCCAGGCATGGGGCTCTGCACTAGAGCTGCAAATGCTGGGGGGCCCTCACTGTCCCTTTTCACTTCTCAGGAGGACAACGGGCATGTCCATGGTGCAGTGTGACAGGTTTTACCACAGGGAGATAAAAGACTGCCAAGGGTAGGTTGGAGCTGGGAAAAGGCACTTAGGAACAGATTTTGAGGGGAGGTGATAGACAAGGGCAAAGCGAAGAATGGGGATGAGTGTGTCACTTTCAAAGTGCCAGGAGGCAGCACAGTGCATTCCCGAAACTACAGCAAGTTCATGACAACGGACAGCTGACCTGGCAGCATCACCTGGGGATGGAGGCTGAGCCCCGGGGTTAACACTGGGGGTGAGATGGTTTGTATACTATGTTAAGAAGGTGAGGTACTACACTGTGGGGGAACAGGGAGCTACCGGAGGATTTCAAATATCAGAATCGTAATCATAATAGAGTATTTAATTGCATCCTAGCTTTCATCAAGGGTAAGATGCAGTATAGATTATCTTCGACTAAGAAAGAGAAATGCTGTCAGTTAAACTATGATATTCATCAAGTGCAAGAGTTATTAGAATGGGGGGGACAAATCTTAGAACAAGTAAACAGTGGTACTAGAATAATTAAGAAAGGTCGAACACTTGGATCAATTAAAAAAGTGATTATTGCTTACCATGTGCCCCAAAATATATTAAGTCTTAGAACAAGAGACGTTCTCATCTTGAAGCCCCGCATCTGTTAGACCCAAGGTACAGAGGGCAGTAGCCAACGACCAGCAGGCCCCAAGTGCCATGTGCCGACTCTAAGAGCAACTGCCTTTGAGAGAGGAAACGCTTGAGAGTGGGCTTTCTGAGGTAGAGAATTACTAGCTGGGAAAGTTGGAAAATTGACACAGAATCAGAATTGATGCCCCTACATGACAGAGTTGGTGAAACTTTCCTACTCAGAGATCTTGAGTCTCCTCAGATGTGTATTTTTCATTTTGGACAGAACATTCAGGATAAATATGATCTGTTCGAGTTCCTGGTTCTCTCATCAGGAGTGTTTCTTGGCTTCACTGGCTCATGTAAGGAATTGATAGTCCAGGGTAAATCCTGACAAAAGCAAAGCACGGTATCTATGAAAAACTAACCACTCAGAAGAGAACAACAGATAAAAGGCCAGGCCGACCTGACCCTGCAGGATCGGTAAGGTTGGTCCAGCAACAGGGGTAGAGGGTAAGTGCCCATCCTCTGCTAGAAGAGCTAGAGAAGACCCCTTCTGGAGAGACCACCAGGAGAGGAGAGCAGTAGGTGCTGATGATGAAGAATATTTTAATCAGCAGAGGAGGTTAAAATGACAAAGTTCCAGGATCAGAGTAAACATATGGGATTAAAAAAAAAATAAGAAATAAATTTTTTTTGAAAGGACTTTTTTTTTTTAAGGACTTTAAACAAAGGTCCTTTTTAAGAGACAGTTGGCTGTTTAAACCAAAAGTACAACTCACTGAGAGAATCGCCGCATTATTTATTAGGGTAGAAAGGACCTGGAATGTAGAAAGACCCATTCTGCAGAGGAAAAAATAGAATCACTAACAGGCCTCATGGCTTGCACAGCCAGGGGCTAGAATCCCTGCCTCATGAGACCCTGTGCTAGAAGGCCGCTAGAACCATCTCAACTATGTTCGTCTTTCTTGGAAGCCAACAAGTGTTTGCCCAGTTAAGAGCACGGTAACAATCAGTCACGTTATGTTAAAATGTTTGTCGATATCTTTAAAAGCCTTGTCAAGTTCCTTTTTGAGTAACCCTCACCCCACCCTTAGAGAAATTGATCTGTGGTTCACCTCTTTGAAATACCTCATTGTTGTTTCACATTTACAATAGCCAAAAAAAAAAAAAAAAAAAAAAGCTTTTTATTAACAAAGTGTTCAGAAGGGGGCGCCACTGAAAACAATGAGAGTTTTCGCTGCCCCGACAGTTTTGTTGCAGATACAGCAGAAAGCACTCAGGTCAGACAGGGCCAAGGGCTGGAGGGATTTTTAAAATATCAAAACCGAACCAAATCAAAGCAAAACAAAAATCAAAACCAATGTCCAAGATTTCAAGTTTGCTACTAAAGGTATGACATTCTCCTAAGACATGCGAGTGACTTGATCAATATATTTATATATTTATATTTGAAGAAGAAGGAACTATTTGATGCAGCCAATCCACATGATTAAAAATTACGAGATATGGTGGCTCCTGGGTGGCTCAGTGGTTTAGTCCTCTGCCTTCGGCTCAGGTCATGAATTCAGGGTCCTGGGATGGAGCCCCACATTGGGCTCTCTGGTCAGCGGGGAGCCTGCTCCCCCACCCCTCTCTCTGCCTGCCTCTCTACCTACTTGTGATCTGTTAAATGGGAAAAAAAGGTTAAGTTTCTGTACCAAAATAAATTTGCAGGGAGAAAGGAGTGCAGTATGTGTGGAAGTGGGGTTATCAATCAAGTCAATAATTCAGGAACATATGATGGTGTTTTTAGCATGCTGGGTGGTAATAGAAGTGGTGAGATATGGTTTTTATTTTGCATCTATTTTGATGGTGAATATTCTGGTGAACAGGATGGGGTATGTGCAGGACAGACAATATCAACATTTATTTTACCTGCACAAAAGAAGGGTGGAGTCTTCATTCCCTGATATGGAGAGAATTCTGAGTTCAAATGTTCTTTCGGATTAAATGGCATAGTGATGATGTGTATTTAGTAAGACATCGAAAGAGAGCAGTATGCATAATGTTAAGCGGTAAGACATTATAATACATTTGAACATCAAAAAACGTTGTGTTGGATCATTTGTTTATGTGAGTAAATAAATGAATAAAGCTTCTTGGGGTTCTGATAGAGGTAAAGAAGACTACTATATGATCCAAAGGGGCACGTGCACCAAATGTTTATAGCAGCAATATCCACAATAGCCAAACTATGGAAAGAACCTTGATGTCCATCAACAAATGAATTATATATATATATATATATATATATATATATATATATATATGTGTGTGTGTGTGTGTGTGTGTGTGTGTGTGTGATGGAATACTATGCAGCCATCAAAAGAAATGAAATCTTGCCATTTGCGATGGAATGGATGGAACTAGAGGGTATTATGCTTAGCAAAATGAGTCAACCAGAGTAAGACACTATCATATGATTTCCCTGATATGAGGAAATGGAGGTGCAATGTGGGGGGTTTGGGGGACAGGAAAAGAGTAAATGAAACAATATGGGATCGAGAGGGAGACAAACCATAAGAGACTCTTATCTCACAAAACAAACTGAGAGTTGCCAGGGGGGTGAGGAGGGTAGGGAGAGGGTGGTGGGGTTATGAACATTGGGGGGGGTGCTGTGAAGTGTGTAAACCTGGCGATTCACAGACCTGTACCCCTGGGGCTAATAATACATTATATGTTAATTAAAAAAGAAGAAGAAGAAGAAGACTACTATTAATCCAATGCTATGGTTTTCAGCAAAGAGTGTGTAATCAGGCATATTTTATTAAAGTATCCAAGTAAAATGATGGTCGAACATTGGAATAACAGAAAACATGAAAATCAGAGATTTTAAAAAGAGATATGGGACAGTGTAGAGAATATAGTCAATGATATTATAATAGTGTTATATGGTGACAGATGGTGGCTATATTTGTAGTGATCATAGAATAATGTATGGAGATATTGAAAACCTGAAACCAATGTAACACTGAATATCAACTATACTCAAATAAAAGAATAGTAAAAATAAAACATTCAAATTTAAAAATATAAAAAAAGGGACAAGAATTTGAAAAGTGAATTCAAAAAGAGTAAAGATGAGGCTAAGACATACTTTGAACCTTGAGGAAAACAACATTTTGAAAATTCTTCCCATTTTGAGAAAACTCAAATGAATCAATACCATAAAAGAACCCATTTTACCTGAGAGATGTAATGAATGCTCAAGAAATAATTTTATGACAGGATAATTCTTCCCTCTGAAACAGCATACAGAAACCAGGGGAAACACTTGGAAGCAAAATAAACTAAACTGAAAATAAGAATCAGGAAAAAGATAAATGATGAAAGATAAGAAAATTAGACCTGCGACAGAGATCTAGTGAAGAGAATTTTTAGCTTGTGGTTTAATGTTTTTGAGGATAATCTAGAGTTCATAACTGCCTTGAGACAGGCTGGGTGTAGGCAGTTTAGGCAGACCCCTAAGACAGGCCTACTTTGGGCAGGTGGTGTTGGAGGAGGCCATTGGTCTGGACAAAGACAAATCCAACCATTTGACTAAAGTGTCTGTGAAGATGTTGAAGTCAGATGCAACAGAGAAAGACCTGTCAAACATAATCTCAGAAATGGAGATGATGAAGATGATTGGACAGCACAAGGACACCATCAACCTGCTGGGTCCTGCACACAGGATGGTCCTTCGTACACTCTCACGGAATATGCCTCCAAAGACAACATACAGGAGTACCTGCAGGCCCAGAGGCCTCCTGACCTGGAGTACTGTTACAATATCAGCCACAATGCAGCAGAGCAACTCTCCTCCAAGGACCTGGCATCCTGTGCCTACCAGGTAGCCTGAGGCATGGAGTACCTTGCCTCCAAGAAGTGCATACACCAAGACCTGGCCACCAGGGAAGTGCTGGTGACAAAGGACAACATGATGAAGATCTCAGACTTCAACCTTGCCAGAGATATCACCACATCAGTTACTAAAAAAGACTACCAACAGTGGACTGCCTTTGAAATGGATGATCCCTAAGGCCATGTTTGGCCAGATCTACATCCACGAGAGTGACTTCTGGTCTTTTGGGGTGATCCTGTGCAAAATCTTTACTCTGGAAGCCTTCCATAACCTGGAGTGCCTGTGGAGGTGGTTTTCAAGCTGCTGAAGGAGTCATTTGATGGATAAGCCAATGAGTGCACCAGAGAGTTATACAAAATAATGAGGGGTGGCTGGCATGTGGTACCTTCAAGCTGCTGGTAGAAGACCTGGATCATATTGTGGCCTTGAACTCCAACCAGGAGTAACCGGACCTGTCCTTGGCCCTGGAACAATACTGTCTATGCTTTCCCAACACCCAAAGCTCCACCTGCTCCTCAGAGAAGAATTCCACCTTCTCTCATGTGCCGTTGCCCAGGGAGGCCTATCTGCCCTGACACCCAGCCCAGCTTGCCAATCGTGGACTCAAATGACTAGTATCCCTATTACTCCTGTCCAGATTCTGTCATAAGCTGTAACCCTTACCCCCCACCCTCCCTGAAAGACTCACTGCCTTCTCCTTTGTCCCTTTCCTACTGGCAGGAGCCAGCTGCCTACCTGAGGCCTTCACCCCTTGAAGTTCACCTCTCTTCCCCTTCCTCTTCCTCCTCCTTGTAACCTGCTCATGAAAGAAAGGCACAGAGAGGCAGGTACTTGCTCGTGGCTACTTCCTTCCCTCCCATATGTTGGACCAAGACCCCTCCCTGGCATCTGGTACTGCAGGGACGTCGAGGGAGTGGGAGATGAGGCATGCCAGTGAAACCTGTCGGAGCTCTCCGGTTTTGGTTTTGTCTGCTTAGCATAACATGTAAGACTGAGTTCTGGTGGCAGGGACCTTGTACTTGGGGCTATAGCACTAGCGAGGGGATGTCAACTGCTCTGGGCCTTGGCTAAGAGCAGCCCCTGCTCCAGAGATATGGTGCCAAGGGCTTATTAATTAGGATACTAATTTGCTTTGCTGACCAAATGCCTGGTATCAACAGATGGGAAGGCAAAGACTGGAAGCAGTGTTGTGACCATGGGGTCCAGCCCCAAACTATGAAGAAAACACAAAGTGTATAAATCTGAGTAAGTATATATTTACACACCTCTTTAAATAGGTTGTTATCAAAGATTTAATCAATGGGTAATATGCTCCTCATGGCTGGGAAGCATCAGTTGCCATATATTAAAAACAAAGAAAAGAGGTGTCTGGGTGGCTTCCTCCGTAAGTGTCCCTTCTTTTCAGGCCATGATCCCAGGGTCCTGGGATGGAGCCCCACATCTGGCTCTCTGCTCAGTGGGAAACGTGCTTCTCTCTTTCCCTCTGTCCTGCTTATAGTTCCTCTTCCTGTATCTCTGTCTGTCAAATAAATAAAATATTAAAAAAAAGAAAAAAATGATTTTAAAAGGTCTTTTTTTTTTCTTAATTTTCTAGGGGTGCCTGGATGACTCAGTTGTTTAAGCAGATATTTGCCTTTGGCTGAGGTCATGATTCCAGTGTACAGTGATCCAGCCCTGCATGGGACTACTTGCACCCCGAGGAGCTTGCTTCTTCCTCTCCCTTTGCACGTTATTCCTCCAGCTTATGTGCTTCCTCTCTCTCTCTCTCTCTTGCTGTCAATAAACAAAATAAAATCTTTTACTAAATAAATTAATAAATAAACCTACTTTCAGTTTAGGTCCCTTAACAAAAATTGCTACTGCTTCATTTAAAAAAAAAAAAAGATAATTTAGAAAGATGCTTCCAGAGCTAAAAAGCTGTTTTTTATTTTTCAGGATTAAATATAGAAGTGCTTTATAAAGTAAAAGAAAAAATATGCTATATTAACACTAATCACACTATACCTTTGGTGGTTATATCAAGATAATGAAAAGTGATTTTAAAGCAAATTTCATTATCAGACATAAAGATCAAGTCAAAATTACAGAAGAGTAAAAGGATGAATTTATCAGGGAGTATAATAATTCTTGACTTTTAATACTTAATAACAGATTTGGGGATATATAGGGAAAAACTAAGAACAAAAATCATAACTTCTACCTTAGAAGAGAAATGGAAAAAAGTTTCAACACCTTTATTTTGAGATTTTATAGACAAATGGTCATCAAATTGGTAAGATATGTAAGACTTGAACAAAATTATCAACTAACTAGATATGCTTGATATTACAGATCACTCCCAACAACCGCAGACTACATATATCTTAAGCCATGATTTTCTTTGCAAAGGTCAACATTGATAATGTTCTGGTCATACCTCCGTGTACCAAGAAAGAAGTAGCATATTTCTTGAAAGACACAGCTATCAAAGCTCCATTGAGAAACCGTAAAGATGGAGAAGGGATTTGCAAATTATATATCTGATAATGGACATCAACTCTGAGGATTAAAAAATGAATAAAAATCAAAAACCTTACTAAAACCAAACAGAGTATCCAATTATACATGTGAAGAAAATTATTGAAGAGACATGTCACCAAAAGGATATGGATGGCTTATAAGCACATGACAAATTTCTCAACATTTAGACATTAAAGAAATACAAATTAAAATCATAATGAGACATGCTTACATATCTATTAGAATGGCTAAAATTATAAAGGCTAATTGTACTTCGTCTGAGCTAGATTGAGAAGCAACAAAAAATCTAAACTGTTGTTGGCATATATCATGATACCACCACTTTGGAAAATAGTTTGAAAATTTTTTTAAATGCAAAATACGTTGCAGTTACACCAATAGCCATTTTACTACCAGGCATTTAACCAAGAGAAACAAACGCTATGTTCGTACAAGGACTTGTATATGAATTTCATAGCAGCTTTATTTTTAAGAATTGAAAACAGTGGAAATGTTCATCAATGTCCATCAATAGAGCAAAGACAAATTATGATCTATTCATTAAAGAGATTACTATTCAACATCAAAATGAACTATTTACAATTGGAGATTCTCAAAGTAATGATGCTGAGAAAAGAAAAGCCAGGCAATGAATAGAATATACTGTGTGATTCCATGACTATAAAAACAATCTAGAAAATACAAATTTATATAAAGTCACAGTCATCAAATATATTGGTGTGATTTTAGTGCCTTCTTCTGTGCTCCCATAGCTTCCTACACTTGGATCTCCAAGCATTTGTTACACCATGTGAAAATATGAACTCTTTTTCTTTATTCTGTCTTACCAGAATAAGAATCCTTGAAATTTTATGGACATTTGAACTCTCAGTTATTAGTAGAAATTCTATCACACAGTAAGTTTTCAAATATAAAGCCACAGTTTTACAATGACTTCTAAGCTTTTACATGATCTAGCCACTCATTTAACCTCTGTGACCTCTTTCCCTGCTACTCTTCAGTCCCTCACAGTGGCCTCCTTGCTATTCCTCAGATATGCCAGGCACGATCCAACCTAATGGCCTTCAAGATAGCCAATTCCTTTGTCTGGAGTGACCTTATTGCTGATAGTTCTGGGCAAATTCATCACCTTTCCATACGTTTCTTCAATTGTCAGCTTCATTGTAACTAACCCGATCTTCCTATTAAAATTCTTACCTCCCCATCCCCTGCCTAGCAACCTTGATTTTTCTCACCCTGATCTAATTTTTCTTTTTCCCCATTGCACTCATCATTTTTGAATGCACTATGCAATTTTTATTCAGGTTTATAGCTTTTAATTGTCTCACCCATTAAAATAAACGTTCTACAAAGCCAAGTATTTCATTTA